>NC_132885.1:1388521-1418521 GCF_030463535.1 Salminus brasiliensis
TTCTCTCTCTCTCTCAGTCTCTCTCTCTCTCTCTCTCTCTCTCTCTCTCTCTCTCTCTCGTCCTCTCTAACAGGACGTTATTTCGGTCTCTAATGGAATCAAGCCTCTTATCTGTCTTATGATCGCTTGATCAAGTAATGCGCCTCCCGCTGGGATGCGGTTGAGTCTGCGCGGCTCTCAGCTGCTGAGGTTGTGTCAAGGTGAGATGTAATCTGCTCACTGCCTGGCTTGTTGGGCCAAGTGTAATTACACTCAAGGGTGTGTGTTCTTTTTAAGATCAGCTAAAAGAGCAGGACACGGCTCTGAACCCAGCTTCAGGCTGTGAGGAGCGCTGACTGTTGGCTGGGCTTGTTTGGGCTGCTCGAGGGCGACTCGGACTGACCGCATCCCGTAATTCCTGGTTCCTTGTGAAACTTGACCTCTCTGCGGGCTCACGCAGGTGCTTTGTTATGACTACTGATTGGATAATCACTGGTTGAAAAGATTTGTGGTGAAATCTAGGTAGATTTGCATAATTTGCATAATTTGCACAGCTATCTTCTGTCTTGCAGTAATTGGTCAATTATTGAGATAACAGTAAAAACTGGATACTTAACAGTAAAAAAGGACACTTACAGGTTCAGCTAACTGGCTAACCACCAAGAATGTGCCTTCTGACATGCACTACATCCACATCCACTATTTGGACAAAAGTATTGGGACACCTACACATTCATGTTTTTTTCTGGCTTTTAAAAAGAGTTTCTCCTGCTTTTGTTGAAGTAACTGTCTCTACTGTCCAGAAAAGAACACTTTCTACTGGATTTTGGAGGAGCATTGCTGTGAGGATTTAATTGCATCCAGCTACAAGAGTGTTGTAGTACTGGATGGAGCTCCACCACCATCCATCATTCCAGAGAACACAGTTCTTCCACTGCTCCACAGCTCCTCAATGCTGCTGGGGGGCTTTATACCCTTCTAGCCCATGCCTGGCATTAGGCAGCATGGTGCCAATAGGGACTAGATAAGCTGTGTGTGTGCATTTGCACAGCTGTTTCAGCAATTAGTGCAACTTAAAGTAGCTGAATGCATTCATTAGGAGTGTCCATAAACATTTGGACATATTGTGTATTTGCCTTTGAGCAGATGCTCCTATGCATAGCAACTTACAAAAGTGCATTGCTGTCCACTCAGAGAATATCCCCAGCTCCGGTATAAAGGCTAGAGTCTAAAAATACCCCACAGCTGAGACCCTAACTGAGAGTCCGTGCTGACTGGGGTGCAGTTACAGATTTTAAGGCCCAAGGCAAAACACAAGAACATCCCTCAACCTCAACCATTTACTTCTGTTTTCTTTAGGGTTTTATTTTTAACACTTCTCAGCCCTTTTGACCACAGCGGTGGATCATCTAACAGTGAATGATGTTGATTAGGAAGGTCACTTACATTTCGAGGGTCATCTTTGTCCTTCCTCAGGTCACTATTACCATCAGGACAATCAGAAGTGGTGCCAGTCAGAGTCACATATACTAACATTGGCTCCAGGATCATCCATTTCTCCAACCTCTGTCATTCTCAGAACATCACACTGCCCACCCCAGAGTTCAGACCTCAACATCATTGAAAAATGTTTGTTTTTTGGTATCTCCTAGATGATGAAGTTCAAATGTGATTCAAAGCTACATGAAAGTGGAACCCTAACAACCTTCTGCGAGACCTAATCCAAGTCATCTCAAACACTTTCATAGACACAGAGAAAACGGGAGCCCTAACAACCCCCTGCAAGACCCAGTAGACCACCAATGCTGCTCTTGTGACTCTGAATCCAGACTTCAACATTATTGAAAGTGTTTGGGAGGACTTTGGTGGTGAGGAACCTCAACTTTGGAGCTTACATCTGTCTTCCTCAGACTGATCAGACTGATGATCAGCGGTCAGAGCTCCGGTCTATTGATCACAGGGTTGTGGGTTCAATACCCGGTAGCTCGGCAAGCTGCCACTGCACTGTTGGGCCTTTGAGCTAGGCCCTACACCCTCTCTACTCCCCGGGTGCTAGAGTTGGCTGCCGACCACTCTGGGAGTGTGTGTGTGTGTGTGTGTGCTCACTGCCCTAGTTCACTAGTGTGTGTGTGTGTGTGTGTGTGTGTGTGTGTGTGTGTGTGTTCACTACCACTACTAGATGGGTAAAATGCAGTGGACACATTTCTCTGTATGTAGTCCAGTGACAGATACGTGCACCTTTACCTTGTTACAGCGCAATAAACCCCCCGGAAACACGAGCAGGATGCGTCAGGAGCCGCTCAGGCTCCTTATATACTTTAATACAGAAGAAATAAGAGGCTTCCTGGCTCAGTGTGGAGCAGCACAGGCAGAGCGTTAGCAGCTGAGTAATGCAGTTAGTCTTCACAACCTGCTCAATTCTGCTCTCATCAGCTGCAGATAAAGTTTGTGTGCATCACTTTTAAATTACAGTGCCAGAGGCTCTGGTTCTCACTCTGTTCTCCTCTCAATTCTGATTTTGACATACTTCTCTTTAATAAACGCATACACACACACACACACACACACACTTGCTTGGCAGCAGCAGCGGCGGCAGCAGTAGAGCCCACGGCCTGGTTGCCATTTCTCCATTTATCATATTGATGACAAAAGGCTTTCTCTTTAGCGCAGTGCTGCATTTTTCTCATTCAGGTTGAGAGAGAGAGCTTCATAAGGCGCTGCCGTGGCAGCTCAGTGTCGAGTCCCGCAAAGAGAGACTTCATCTGCACACACTTGTACAGTACCGTCACATTTACCGCGGGCGAAAAGAGCTTTAAGCCGACATCGTAATCCAAAGTTTCAGCTCTGTTGAGACAGCTGAGTGTTCACTCTACTACTACTAATAATAATAAAAAGAATAATAAAGTAATAAAAAGTATTGGGACACCTGCTCATAGATTATTTCTTCTGCAATCACGGGCATTAAAAAATCCTATTTGATTGTATTCAGCAACAGGAGCATTAGAGAGGTCAAGATGTTGTCAGGATGATGATGACCCCACCCCCAACTCCCCAACGCATCCCAAAAGTACTGGATGGAGCTCCACCACATCATTCCAGAGAACACAGTTCTTCCACTGCTTCACAGCTCCTCAATGCTGGGGGGCTTTATACCCCTCTAGCCCACGCCTGGCATTATTAGGCAGCATGGAGCCAACAGGGTCATGATGTTGATCTGCTCCAGGGAGTCCTATTCTATTGGCAGTACTTCTTCTCTACAGGAACTAACTGTTGCACATCTGTGCCAACAACAGGTGCAACTTAAAGTAGCTGTAGGATGCATTTGTAATGTCACGCATTATACATAATGTCTTGACGCTCTTCTCCAGAGCAACCTACAAGGTTACCCGTGTCACAGAGGTGGGCCAATGCAGTGTTAGGAGTCTTGCCCAAGGACTCTTATTGGTGTAGCCCTGCATAGTCACAACCAACCACTAAACACACTTAAACACAAAAGCAAGAAGGAAAAAAATAATAGCCTAAACTGGATTTTAATCAAATAAAAAGAATGCACAAAAATCTTAATAATACAAACCAGGGCAACAATAGAGGGCGCTCTCCTAAAGCCTCGTATGGGCGGTACTTCAGCAGTAGTTCTGTCTCTGTTGGAACTGCACTGTTATAGAATTTATAAGTGAGTCATTTCTTTAGTTTTGCAGTCGTGCAATTTCAGTTTCAGTTTATCTGTTAATTTTCCCATGACTCTTTTGTGGTCAAGGACTTATTTATTTATTTATTTATTTATTTATTTATTTATTCTTTTGCATGCCCTGTTGTACCTGTTGACCTGTTAACAATTACTGGTTTCTTGAAATTGAAATTATTTATATATATATATATATATATATATATATATATATATATATATATATATAATATCCTAATATCATTATACAGGTTTTAGCTCATTTTCCCTTCTCAAAAGCTTTGAGTTTAATGCTTACTTTTGTACCATTTGAGGACTTGAGGACCAGGTTGAGGAACAGGTTGTTCATTGGGATTAGAGAGCGTAAATGACTATAAAAACTGGAAACAATTGGGGTGGACGAACCAAAAGCTCATAATAATGAAAGAAAAAAGTGGTTTAGTAGTAAAAGGGCAATCCAGAAGAGTAGCGTTCAAGCCAGGCCAAGCTAAAATCTTATTAAGTAGTAAGCAAGACATGGGTGAAGACCAACGGAAGATAAGAAACCAAATGAGGGTCAAAACCAGAAGACAGTCCAAAATCAGCAAAATGGTCAAACTGAAAGGTAAAAAGGGTCAATGAGAAAACCGCTTGGTCTGCAGTAACTACTCAATCTCGATATTTTGCAAAGTGTGCTACAAGCAGATCAGTCTTATTAATGAAAGCAAATGGAAACTGGTGAACAGGATTGCCAATATGCACAAGGTACTCATGAGGGTGCCCTTGGGATTCTGGGACATGGAGTCCTGTAGTATGACAGTGTCGGTAAGAGATGCATAAAACATTACAATACAAAATGTATTGGGTTGGTTCTGATTTAAGATCTTTAATCTTTGTAGAGGGGGTTGTAATCCAGGCTAACGGTTCTCAAACGAGCCCTCTGATTCTCTAAACGTCTATGTTTTGCTATAAGGTAATTCCCCACACCAGGTACAGAACTGTGCAAAAATCTGAGAGTTTTTTCATTCTGCTCTTCATTTATTGAACTTCCAGTGAAAACAGCCATAAGGCAAGTTTTTCAGAAGTCGGGGGTCACTTTCAAGTCAAAAGAGAAACTTTTAAAACTGAAGTTGAAAAATAATAAAAGGATAAAAAGGATAAAGGATAAAGGTGCACGTATTCGTCACTGTACAGTGTGGACTATACAGCAAAATGTGTCCTCCGCATTTAACCCATCTGGTAGTGAACACACACTCACACACACACACACACGTGTTAGGGGCAGTGAGTACACACACACACACCCAGAGCGGTGGGCAGCCAACTCCAGCGCCCGGGGAGCAGAGAGGGTAAAGGGCCTTGCTCAAGGGCCCAACAGTGGCAGCTTGCCGAGCCCGGGAATCGAACCCACAACCCTGTTATCGATATCCCGGCGCTCTAACCGCTGAGCCACCACTGCCCCTCTAAATAGGAACCTGTACAACCCCCAGCAAGACCTGGCAGACCACCAACACTGCATCAGATAATCCATCAGATAAACAGTATTTTTTATCTTTGAGAGAAAATAAACAATTGCACTCCGCTCTCGCATCAGCTCTAAAAACATCCAGATGTGTTTTTTTTTTCTATCCTCCCCCTGTGAGAAGAGGACTGGAAGCTGTGGGTCTGAAAGAAACCTCTCGCTGTAGACCAGACCTCTTCAGTTTCCTCCAGTTTTCAAGACGGTCCTCCCCACACTCTGGCTTTATCTGGAGTTTCTCTGAAGGAAAGAGCTCCACTGTTCAGAGTGAGAAAGCTCTACCTGTGTTAACGGTCTTTCTGTAGGGTTCTCTCTAGGACAAATTGGACATGCTAAATGTCCATGCTAAATCCTAAGATAAGATAGTCCTTTATTAGTCCCGCAGTGGGGAAATTCTCCCTAAATGGGCATTTGCATTAAGTTCCAAAGCTTTGTGAAGTGGGGTTGATCAAGAAGCTCTTACTGAGCAAAGTAAACACACATATCAAACAAACACGCTGCTGCTAGTCTCAGAACCATGGACTGATGTCCTCAGAGTCCAGACCTTAACATCGTTAAAAGTGTTTGGGAAGACTTGGATGGTGAGAAGCAGAAAACACCTGGATTTCTAAGACTGAACTTTGGAGATTTGTGAAAGAATGGCCGACAAAGTGTCAATAACTTTTGAGTTATTTAAGTTCTTTAAGCCTGTAAAACACATCTTCAAAATGGCCCTAGCTTAAAGAACCTTTGTAGAACTTTTTTTTTAAGAGTGCTGAGTGATAGCGCTCTATAACTGTCATGCTGTCTTTCTTAGGGTTAGGAGAAAGATACTGTAGCTTAGCCCAACACTACCTCCCAACCTAAAGCATCAGGATGGAACCTAGAATTCCATTTTTATGGGTTATGGATTAGTTTATGGGTTGATTTAGCATTCTGTTGATTTAGCGTTCTGTAGATGTGCGCTAAAGTAATGTTTGCTACATAGCTAATGCTAATATTGTGATCATGCATGCTACCAGCTTTATAACAAGTACTCACAATTTCAAGGGAAGCACACACTATGCTTTTGTTGGAGTAACTGTCTCTACTGCCCAGAGAAGAAGACTTTCTACTAGATTCTGGAGGAGGAGCATTGCTGTGAGGATTTGACTGCATTGAGTTTTAAGAGCATTAGTGATGTCATAGTGGGGACGGTGGATGATCACCACTCACCTCATCCTTAACCCCTCAACCCCTCAATCCCATCCAAAAGTACTGGATGGAGCTCCACCACCATCAGTCCAGAGAACACAGTTCTTCCACTGCTCCACAGCTCCTCAATGCTGGGGGGCTTTATACCCCTCTAGCCCACGCCTGGCATTATTAGGCAGCATGGAGCCAATAGGGTCATGATGTTGATCTGCTCCAGAAAGTCCTATTCTATTGGTGCTTTAGCTGGCACTAGCTAGTAAGTTAATCTGCTGAACCTAGCAAATGGAACAGCGAATCGGCTGGTTTAGCTGCAGGCACCGGCCTCCTATAAAGCTCTACTGTTAATATTTTGCAGATTATTACAGCATGAACTGCAATTCTCAAACAAGCATGTGCAGTAATGCCCTTGATTTACTGGGCAGCAGCTCACGTCACAAACTTTGTTTCTAAAACCAGTTTGCCGAGTAATGTAATTACAGCAAATCGCTGCTTCTGCTACCTACTGGCCAACGTCATGCTAAAGAGTCAGCATCTCCTCTGACAAGTGCTGCTAATGCAGTTCTCCCAACCCAAATCTAATCAGCCATCTGGCCGAGCTCGGTGAAGCATCCTGCTGCCTCTACATGTAGCCGAGACCTGGGGTCAGCACATCCCCTCTCTAGAAACAAGGCCCTCTTAGCTTAAGGTGTTTAAGATTAAGTTAATGTAAAGCAGTGCTAAAAAGGTTTATATATAACCCTTGAATAAACAGGTGTCCCATTACTTTTGTCCATAGTGTGTGCTTTCCTTGAAATTGTGAGTAAGCACTTGTTGTAAAGCTGGTAGCCTGCATGATGAAAATATTAGCATTAGCTAGGTAGCAAACATTACTTTAGCGCACATCTACAGAAAGTGAAAATGCTAAATCAACCCATAAACTAATCCATAACAATGGAATTCTAGGTTCCATCCTGATGCTTTAGGTCCTAACCCTAAGAAGAACAGCATGACCGTTATAGATAGCTATCACTCAGCACTCTTAAAAACAAAGGTTCTACAAAGGGTTCTTTAAGTTAGAGTCAGAAACCACTTAAGCAAGTCTCACCGCCAAACACCTCAGGGGTATAAGCTTCCAGTGCTTGTCAGAAACCTTAGCCGTAACTTCAGACGGCAACATGCCCTGCCTGATTGACCACATTTGGGTTAAGAGCGAAAAAACTGAACTACGGGGGTGAACTACTGCCTTAAGGAACGCTAGAGTCCCCCCTGTGTCCTAGGGGGAGCTTTTATTGAGTTACCTCCGTGGGGGTACAACAGCTGTGCTCCTGCCTGCAGTGGCGTGGAGCTGCTAATTGTGGGCTAATAGGCCCCGGCAGCCAGTAAGGTCACGGAGACAGAGCATGACGGAGCGAGGACCTGTCCGATTCAATAACGGATGCAGGAGTCACTGAGATTTCCGTAACGGCGGGTGTGAAAACAAACAGCAATGCTTCCAGATCTGAAAATTCCCCAAGGAGCAGGCTGACAGCCTCTGAGCAGGAAGGTGTTGAAGTTTATACCTGCTGTTCTGACTTTTTCATTCGAGTTTAGCAGAGGAGTGACGACAAAAGATGTGCTGTGGAAAATGTTTGAGGTGTTTCTTGTAAGAATTGCTGAGGTTATTTGAGTTTAAGCTGTTTCACAAGCTAAAATAAATAAAAAAGACTGCACAGATAACTTGGAATATTGTGAAGAGACCTTATTTTTCCACCTTAAGGTCTGAGAAAGACCATGCAGAGGATTCTCTTGCAAGATAAGATAAGATAAGATCATCTTTTATTAGTCCCACAGTGGGGAAATTCTCAATTTTTTTTTAATATATATATTTTTAAGATAAGATAATTATCAAGTCCGGAAGTATTATGTTCACAAAATGTACTGTTCAAATATAAATATATAGTTATGCAAGTAATTACATTTACAATTGATTCATGTTCTTTGAGACTCATGGCTTTCTTTGGATCATTGTCCTGCTGCCTAACCCAACTGCCCTTGAGCTTTAGGTCAAAAACCTCAGGAGAATGGACCGAATTAATGGTTCCATCAGCAAAGCAGTCCAGAACATCACCTCTACCACCACCATGTTTGACTATTGGTATGATGTTCTTACAGTAGATCGTGGTGTTAGCATTTTGCAAGATGTAATGGGTCGTGTTTTCCAAAAAGTATTATCCCCAAAAGTTTTGGGGGTTCATCTAGGTGTTTTTGGAAAATGCGATACAAGCATTTGTGTTCTTTTTGGTCAGCAGTGGTTTGCAACTCTACTATGGGAGCCATTTTTGTCCAAAGAATTTCTAATTGTAGAATCACATACACTAACCTCAACAATGGCCAGTAAAGCCTGAAGCTCTTTAAATAATTATCTGGGTTCTTTTGTGATCTCATGGGTGAGTCGTCGATGTGCTTTTGGTGACATTTTGGTGGGCTGTCCACTCCTGGAAAGGTTCATCACTGGAAAGTTTTCCCCATTTGTGAATATTTTCTCTTACTTGATGAAGTCCCAGAGCCATAGCAATGGATTTGCAACTCTTTCCAGTCTGGTAAATTTCTTTGATTCTTTCCTTGTTTCACATCTGGATTTGAATCTCTGTAGAACGAGTGTGGCTGGTGAAATTGAACCTAATGTTGTTTGAATTTGGTTATTTGGAACTGGTAATGGACTGATAAGTTAAAGGAGCAGTATACAACTTCAATCCAGTATACCTTTAGCAAAATTCAGCAAATGGTAGCTCTTCAGTCTGTTTCTGAGCTAAAAATGGGAATGGGAAACAAAGTGTTTCAGGTCGAGAAACACAACACTATTCTTCAGCACAAATGCCTGCTGGATAAAGGAAGGGGGGTGGGCAAGGGTGAAGACATGTGTAAACACTGGTGAGGTGTTTGGATGGATTAGAGACCCCTAAATGTTGAAAGGCATAATGAAGAATGGGGATGTTTTGCCCACGCTATGATTTACATTCACAGCCGATGTAAAACTGCAACACTACGCTACACTACACTATGACTCACACTCATATCCTATCTAGAACCTCCAAAATTGATTAGAGGAACTTTTATAACTAAGGAATTTGGTCCCACAAACTGGAATAGCTTACACTACTGCTTACACTCACAGCTTATCTAGAACCACAAGAAGTACTAGTGATCTTTATTTCGCTAACACTACGACTCACACTCATATCCTATCTAGAACCTCCAAAATTGATTAGAGGAACTTTTTTTACTCAGGAAATTGGTCCCACACACTGGAATAGCTCACACTACTGCTTACACTCACAGTCATCTAGAACCGCAAGAAGTACTAGTGATCTTTATTTCACTAAGACTCACAGTCATATCCTATCTAGAACCTCCAAAATTGATTAGAGGAACTTTTTTTTTACTCAGGAAATTGGTCCCACACACTGAAATAGCTCACACTACTGCTGACACTCACAGCCTGTCTAGAACCTCTAGACATTGATGTTTATTCTGATAACTATCTCTCAAACTCACAGACTGTCTAGAACCTGCTCAGACCAACATGTATGAATTTGGGGGGCGGAGCTTCCTAAGGAGCACTAAAGGGAGAGGTGTGTTTGTTTTGCTGTTAAATTTGTTCTCCAGAATCACATACAGCTCCTTTAAAAGCTGCATTGTGTGTTTACTCTTGTTGCCGTTATCTTATATTACATTTGTTGGACGATCTGAAACATTTAAATGTGACAAATTTGCAAAAATAGAAGAAATTAAAAAGTGTCAAATATGTTTTTACAGCCATAAATTACAACAACAGATCTTCTGGTAAAGTAAACAAAGATTAAAGAATAGAAAATCAGCAAAAAGTGCCTAATTTTACATCAGCCTTCACAACAACAGCCCTCCCATGGCTACTGTCAACACATTATGGCTCCTTAGGGTACAACAGACACCCCATGGCTACTGTCAACACATTATGGCTCCTTAGGGTACAACAGACACCCCATGCTTATCAAAATCATAGTGCAGGACTAAGGTCCATGCTCCCAGATCATCCTGTCTAGACCCTTGCAACAGTCTTTGACATTTAAAGCTTGTAAAAGACGTTCCGGATGTTGTATCTGAAGCTGTAACAGATATTAGCATATATATGAGCTTGTCTGTAGCGGGTTTACAGTAAAGACTCAGTAAAGAGTTCTGCACAGAGCCGCCGCCGCAGCAGTCAACTGAAACCTGCTCACACTATCCCTCACACTCACGGCCTATCGAGAACATCCAGAAGGACTAGAGTGCTGTTTATTGTGCCCACACTACTGTTTACTTCCACAGCCTATCTAGAACCTCCAAAAAGACTACATTGATGTTTATTCTGCTCATGATACTGCTTACCCTCACAGCCTGTCTAGAACCTCCAGAAGGACTAGAGTGATTTATTCTACTCATACAACCACTCACAATCACAGCTTATGTAGAACCGCCAGAAGTACTAGAGTGCTGTTTACTCTGCTTCACACTTCAACTCACTCATAGTCTATGTAGAACCTCCAAAAAGACTAGAGTGCTGTTTGTTGTGCCCACACTGCTATTTATACTTACAGCCTATCTAGAACCGCAAGAAGTACTATGTGATCTTTATTTTGTCTATGACTCACACTCATATCTTATCTAGAACCTCCAAAATGTATTAGAGGAACTTAGGAACTCGGAATTTGTGATATGCCACACACTGGCATATCTCACACCACTGCTTACACTCATAGCCTATCTAGAACATCCAGAAGGACTACATTGATGTTTATTCTGATCACTTTCTCTCAAACTCACAGACTGTCTAGAACCTCCAGAAGGGCTACAGTGATTTACTCTGCTCACACAACCAGCTTATGTAGAACCGCTGAAAGTAAGAGAGAGCTGTTTACTCTGCTTCACACTTCAACTCACAACTCGTAGCTTATCTAGAACCTACAAAATGATTAGAGGGACTTTTTGGAACTCATCTAGAACCAGAAGGACTATAGTGATTTTTTTTTTGACACCCACTGTCTAATTATGTTAGAGGTCAATCTGGCGGCCTTCAGTTCTACCACTGAAGTCCCAAAGTTCCAAATACCATAGAACAAAAAATCCTGAGTGGACAGTTTCCATTTGGGGCTTCAGAACATTCAAAAGTTCCTGAATGAAATGAAGTTAAAGTGCAGGCGTGTGTTTTTATTTATTTTTTTATTTTCTCAGTCATTACATCTGAGAACGTCAAGAGGTTCCTATCGGTTCCTCACCGCTGGCTACTGCTCTCCTACTGTGCATTCCAATGATCTCCTCCTGCACACACACAGATCTCTACACGCTCTGTCTCAGTCATCAGTCTTTAGCTGAACTCCTGCACCTGCACTCCCCTGCCTGAGCAACTCGGACTGCTCTCTGCTGGGGGGCCGAACTCTGAAACACATCCCCACACATTTAAAACTGACCACTGGTCCTCTTTTCACAATAATGTAATGTCCTAATGTTTGTGGACACCTCGTCTAATGAATGCATTCAGCTGCTTGAAGCTGCACCCATTGCTGCACACAAACACATACACACACACATCGCTTTGCTGTGGTGCTGGCCATCGCTGGCGTCTGCGGGCCGGTCTGCAGGAGTATATATACATACCACACCTAAAAAAGGTTAGGCTTAGGGTTCAGGGTTAGGGTTAGAACCTTTTGTAGCACCTTTATATATATATATACCATACCATGTTGTTGTTGTGACAGGTCTGAGTCTGTACATCTGTCTCTCTCTGATAAACACAAATATAGGATGTGTTTTTCTTTCTGCAGTAACTAACTGCAGTAAACAGACCAAAAGTTTACAGTCTGCCGTTTCTCCAGTTGCTCTTATAAAGTGAAAAAAGTTTCTGCAACAAAGTAAAGAAAGTGAGTCAGACGAGGCTGCTTTCAGAGCCGGCTGCCCCTTTGTGAAACAGGCTGAAAATTGCAGGTTTCTGTCACACACCTGTGTGAGCGGATAATGATGTGTTTGGTGGGGTCGTGCCATGTCGTTTTGCCGAGAGTCGTTGCCCTACTCTAAATTGGGCTGCTGTCTACCGCGGCCAGTTCAAAGCATGGCCAATTAGGCTCCAGAGTCCAGCAGTGGCCCGTCCAATCAGCACAATAACACCTGGCTTTCAGAAAGATTCGCAAACCACAGCAGCTCTCTCACTGATGTCTCTGATTCCTTTGTGTTCGCCGCTACCAGGACTGCAGGAAGCAGGAGAACAGGTTAGTTTTTAGCCCCGAAGGGTCAAGCCCACTTTTAACTCAATGACATTCAGCACCAGTCAAGCGCTGCTGATTGAATGGGGCCCTGTACAAGAGTTTAGTCCTTTAAAGACATTCTAATTAGTGAACTCCGTGAGCACCTGAGCCTGAGGTCAGCGTGCCCAATGCATAGTGCGGGCTTGAGGCGTATAAGCCCCCAGCATGGGGCTGTGGGGTTCTCTGGAGTGATGATAGAGCTCCATCCAACACTGGAGCTGGAGCAATCACTCAGCTTCAGAACCTGGCTGATGCTGAATGTACGTACACACTCGACCACGCCCATTATGCGTACACACTCGACCACACCCATTCATGCATACACACTCGGCCACGCCCATGTGTACACACTCAACCACAGCCATACATACATACACACTCAACTACGCCCATATATGAGTACACACTCAACCACGGCCATACATACATACACACTCAACTACGCCCATATATGAGTACACACTCAACCACGGCCATACATACATACATACACACTCAACTATGCCCATACATGTGTACACACTCAACCACGCCTATGAGTATACACTGGACCACGGCCAAATACATAGGCACATAACCACGCCCATACATGCGTACGCACTCAACTACGCCTATACATGCGTTCGCACTTGACCACACCCATATATACATACACACTCAACTACGCCCATACATACATACACACTCAACCACGCCCATACATACATACACACTCAACCACGCCCATACATACATACATGCATACACACTCGACCATGCCCATACATACGTACACACTTAATCACGGCCACACATGCATACACACTCAACTACGCTCATACATGTGTACACACTCAACCACGCCCATACATACATACACACTTAACCACGCCCATATATAAGTACACACTCAACCACGCCCATACATACATACACACTTAACCACGCCCATATATAAGTACACACTCGACCACGCCCATACATACATACACACTTAACCACGCCCATATATAAGTACACACTCGACCACGCTCATAAATACATACACACTCAACTACGCCCATATATACATATTTGATTGGATCAGGAAACCCACACGCTCACGGAGAGAACATAAAAACCCCACCCAGACAGACACTTGAACCCAGACCCCAGTGCTGAGAGGCAAACATGCTAACCACCAAAGCCATAATTAATAAACTATTTAAAAAACTGCTAAATTTGAGCTTTTTTAAAGCTTCTTATGGCTTTGTTTGTGTTTACCCACCATTTCAAAAAATCCTGATCATATTTCCTGTTTGGATGGGGATATAAATAAGATGCAGGCCGTTGTTTCTCAGCAAGGGATCGATATTTGTCTTTTCGTTTGACTTAGCACAATCACGTTCTCTCTAAACGCTGGAAACTTCTGCCAGAGAGGTGAAGGACATGTATTTATGGAGCTTGTCTAAATAAAGCTGTTTATCTTGATCCAGTTGCTGCCTGATGCTCAGAGAGAGAGAGTGAAGAACACCATGTTGTTGTGTTTGAGCTTCAGGCAGAGCCGAGCTCAGGACAGGACGAGCTTCTGTCTGACGTCTCTGAGTTCTGACCTGCAGTAATACACACTCGTTCACGAGAGGAGCTGTCACTCGCTACTGCTCTCCTCTGATTTGCAGATGTTTCTCTTTTAAATCCTTCTCTCTCTCAAATCTCTTCTTCAAACATGATTCCTTTGGAACTCAAACGTGTTCATCAATAGCTTCAAGAACCCTATAAGTGTAGTACACTCTATACCAGGCGTGGGCAACGAGAGCTGGAGTCTAGCTCAGTTAGCTGAGGTCTCTGCACCTGGAAATTAGCAGGTGGCTTCAATTGTGCTTGAGCAGGTAAAGACTCAAACACTGTCCAGGACCAGAATTGTCCACCCCTGATCTAAACTAAAAAGGTTCCATATGGTACTCAGAACTAACTCTCTCTTTACCGTCTCCCAGTAAACGGTCACCCAGCCCGACCTGCTGGAAGATTGCCCGCTGAGGTCCCCTCTACCTGCGTCAGACCAGCTGCCACCTACCAGTCCAACCAGCAGGCCCCCCACCCACCACCCCCCTTGCCAGACCAGCGGCACACCCTCCTACCACTGCTACCTGTTTAATGACCATGTTAAAATATAAATGGACTCATAACTGTCTGCCACTGTTAGTATCACCACTATTACCCATCATTCCTCTGACCATCACTGCTATGACTATATTAAGTTCTACTACACCATGATTATTATATTATAATTATGATCAGAGCAGTTCAACAGTTTAGATGGTTTGGTGACTTTTATCAATAATTAATAAATAGTTCTGATCAGAGGCGGACGGGTCAGGTCCCCCTTGTGAGTCTTGGTTCCTCCCAAGGTTTCTTCCTCCAGCTCTGAGGGAGGTTCTCCTGCACTGTCGCTGTTGGGGCTCACTGGGGGTCTTTGATCCTTCATGTCTTCTTACATTATTTCTTTTTTTGTTTTTTTATTAAGTACTAATTATGTAAAGCTGCTTTGTGACAACAACAGTTGTAAAAAGCTATACAAATAAGTCTGACTTGACTTAACTTGACTACGAGAATATTGTTTTGTGAAGGTAGTCGTTTTTCTGTGTCTTACTGCATCCTGACATGTTGGCAAAGATGTGCTGAATCAGCTTTTAGGAGGAAATCCCTTTCACACTTCAATCTGAAGTCCAACAGTCCCTCATCTCAACTCAAATGTATAGAATGAACATGCACCCTTAATATCCTCGCTTGAAGCTTTCACCTCTCCTGCCGTCCATGGTGATAAAATGAGCCCCCAAATATCGATTCATAGAGAGGTCCACTGTTCAGGACCACCACAGCGAGCTCGAGGACCTCCCCCTTGATTTCTTTTTTCATATTTGCTTTTAATGTCTCTAACGGACGTGATGTTTTAGTCCTCAGGCGTTCACCGCTGCTTCTCAAAGCTAGCCGCCTTCACCAGCCTCCTTAAAATGCACTGTGAATCACCAACCTGCTGAAACACCTCAGACAGCTACTGGGACGGAAAATCGCATAATCAAGCGTTAGCCCTGATCTGTGCAGAATAAAACTTTGAAACGGTTTGAAAGTATTAATATCTGAAGAAGATATTTCCTTCTGGTGGTGGTGTACACTCGGGCCAACACTTTGAAAAGTGAATGCTCCTGAAAATTATTATTATAATAAAAATTATTTATTTTATATATACAATAAAATATAAAATAAATAAATCATCTAAATAAAGATGATATTAATGATTCTCTGAGCGCTACCATAAAAGAAGCAGTTTTGAATTCATAAAGAATGAATTTTTGTAAAAAAAAATTAAAAAGATATGCACTGTTCATAATGTGTATCAGTTTCAGTTTTGACTCATAGAGTCTGTTTACAACTGGCATTAACAGCGTTTTCCAGAATCAGAAATACTTTATTGATCCCAGGATGGAAACTACAGTTGTTAAAGTTGCAACTGTTTGTGTAAGAATAAACACTCTATTTATAAACACTCTCTAAATAAAATCTATAGAATAAACACTACAAAAATAAACACTCTCTAAATAAACACTATAAAATAAATACTCTCTAAATAAACATTATAAAATAAACATTCTCTAAATAAACACTATAAAATAAACACTCTATAAACAGACCAATAGAAGTTCAGAAGCTTTTTTTTCTCCAGTAAAGCTGCTGGAGATCTGAGGTTTTTGTGTAACAGTAGCAATCTTTTGAAAACTGTGAAAACGAAAACATATTTATTTATTTTTATTTGTTGTTAGTTTTTTTTTAAACTGCAAAGCTTTGTCATTCCAACATAACAAATTTGTTCTGTTTTTTTTTTTTTAAGAATTCCTTTTATTTTATATATATATATATATATATTACTTATACAGTTATACATTTATCATTTCAAGCTCTCAGCTCTCTACAGATCACCCATCTACAGAATTTCCAAACTCATAGTTGAGCTAGAACCAGGTTCAGGTTCCAGATAAAGCATTGCTCTGCACCGTCTCTAGAACATTAGCAGTGAAAACACAGCTGTGAGCCTCAATAGGAATGACTGTGCTTTGAGTTTGAAGAGTTACCCCTAGATTTCCTCAACACTGTCAAAGCCCTCTCTAAGAGTTTGAACGTGATCGTGAACGTGATCGTGAACGTGATCGCCTGTACTGCCGCTATTTTCAGATCATGTGCAGATAGGCCTCAACCATGTGGTGTCACTTGGAGGCGTAGCACGGCTGCTATATATGGAAAATGAAAGAAGTCTATATTTGCTGTATTTTGTTGAGCCTTTGTGTTGGACGGATCTCATTAAAGTCGTTACTATGTGGGTGTAAATATAGTCGTCCTTGTGCAAACCTCTCTGTGATGTTCCTACTCGCTGGCTTTATCCTTTTAAGCACAAAACGGCTCCCGGTTCTTCACTTTCCAGAAACTGCAGGGCGACTGAGCCGTATTTGCGAGCCAAGCTGTAGTCCCGAAGCCAGACTTTGTTTTTTTCTTTTTGGCTAATTGAGAGGAGAACAAAAGCACACACTTTAAGATGCTACCAAATGTGTTTTCAACATGAAGATGGATGTGTCAGCTTTGCCCAAAGCTAATTAACAGCTTCTTCTTTAACAATGTACCGTGCAGCAGACATGTTCAGCACCCTTGTAAATCTCACCATCACAGAGAGGCCTCTTGTCAGAGCTGTTGAACACTGTATCTTTGGAGCAGTGCCACAGAATAACCCATTCTACATGTAGCAACAGGGTTCAGGCATCTGGGTGTGCGGGAGTTACCTTGAGGGTCTTTTAGCAACAGCAATGGATCTACACTAACTGTATGTTTGTGGAGACCCCATCGTTAAGCTGATGTCTATTTCCTTAAGAGAAGTGCTGCCAGTAGAATAGGACTCTCTGGAGCAGATTAACATTAAACCTAAAGGCACTATGCCTGACCTCACTAACTTTCTTGTTGCTAAATGCAATCAAATCCTCATAGCAATGTTCCTCCAAAATCTAGTAGAAAGTCTTCTTCTCTGGACAGTAGAGACAGTTACTCCAACAGAAGCAGGATCAACTCTTTTTAAATAGCCTTGATTTCTGAAGAAACCATGAACAAGCAGGTGTCCAAATACGTTTGTCAATATATTGCCTATAGAACTATTACAAATTAAAGAATGTTTTGCATGCTTAAATGGATCTTTGTCTGGTTAAATGCTGCTTCATATACAGAGAAAGCTTCTTGTAAATTTTTTAAACGAGCACCAGAGAAGGTTCCACTGTTCTTCCACTAAGAGTCAACCGTTCTTTTTTCAGTATCATATAGGCTAAACCAGTTTAGCAGTGTATGACCCCATGCATGCTGCTTTGCTGGTGTTACCAATCTCATAATCAACTGAACTTCCCAACAATGCAATTCCAAGTCCCACCTTAGTGGTGAGCTACCACACCATGTGGGAGACTGGGGTTCGATTCCTGGTCTGCGCTACACTAATAAGAGTCCTTGGGCAAGACTCCTAACGCTACATTGACCCACCTCTGTAATAGGCGCAAACCTTGTAAGTCGCTCTGGATAAGAGCGTCAGCTAAATGCCGTAAATGTGATCTTATCACAGCTTAGCAACCATTGCCATCCACCATTGCTTGCCTCAGCTGCTCCAGGGCAGGTTAAGCTCATGATCTTGGCTCACGAGAAGTTGTTGGATCAACCAGGCTGAGATTTTACCAGTCAGGGACATGTATATATATATATATATATATATATATATATATATATATATATATATAGAGAGAGAGAGAGAGAGAGAGTTCAGAGAAATACTGCCCAATATTGCCATGACTTTGTGTCCATGACAAGTGTATGGAAAAGTCCCACCATGACTGTAAGTCCTGATTTTATCATGAACAAATAATGAAATCAATAGCCCTTAAAACAACCGGTGCCCTAAAATTCAAATAATAAAATGTAAACAATTAAAAAAATAAATAATTAAATAATTAAATAATTACTTTTTTTGTTTGTTTTAGGGAGCTGGTAATTCCCATATATATATATATATATATATATATATATATATATATATATATATATATATATATATATATATATATCCTATATTGTTTTTATTCTTTATTCTTTATTGTTTAGTTTTGCCTTTGCTTTTATACATTTTATCCTTATTATCTTATCTATAATATATTATCTTACTTACATTGATTTGATTAATTATATATATATATATATATATATATATATATATATATATATATATATATATATCCTGCTAAATAATATATTTTATCCAGCTAATGGTCCAATTTCTAATCCCCTAAAGTACAGAGACTAAATATCTGGGTACAGACAAAGAAAGCAACACCATTGTCAGTCCAATTACTTATGGCCAGCACTGGATATATTCGCTGGTATTACATCCTCTATATGCCCACTGGTAAATCAATTACTTGACTGCCTGGGACATACCGAGCACAGCAACACCTCCTCTGTCTCAGACACATTCTCCAGTAATGTATTTAATGATGTAATTAAGATTTGAGAGAAGGAGAGCGAGGAAAGGGGATAAAAGGAGGAAAAGAAAGAAGGAGGCGGATTAAAAGCAGGTGTGAAATGTAACAGCCAGCGCGTGAAATTCCTCTTTGAGGGGAAAGTCCTCAGTGCAGTTTGCGGCTGACGCTCGACAGTCGATGTCTTATCAAATATGCATAAAAGGATGCTTTTGAACTGTGGCACAGCCTCCGCAGCTCTGCCTCTCCACGCCGGTCCAGGAGACCCTCTTACCATTTTAATGCATTTCCTGCTCTTAAACACCTGATCCAGCTCAGGACAGCAGAGAGACCGAACACACAGTTAACTGCGTCTAAAAAAACACATCCCCAAAACATATCCATCATCTGAACTGAAGCTGAACATAAGGACACTCCTGAAACAGATTGGATCTGCTCAGAAACATGCTGAATTCTGACAGAGCAGTGTGACGCCGGTTTGATGTTTGACAGAGGAAATGGAACGGACACACTGTTTCACCATTCAGTCCCAGAGAGAGTCGGCTATCAGATCACTGTGGAGAGATACTCAGGAGGGGGGGGGGGGGGGTGAAACTATGCTATATAGAGAAGAGAACAAATAGATAAGATATGAAAAAGAGAATAACGGAGGAAAAGAGAGGAAACATAGGAAAATGAAGGAAAGTGTGATGAGAAAAGAGATCGGAAATAAAGTAGAAGGAGAGGAAAAGTTGAGAAGAGCAAAAGAAAAGAGAAGAGAAGAGAAGAGAAGAGAAGAGAGGAGAAGAGAAGAGAGGAGAAGAGAGGGGAAGAGAGGAGAAGAGAAGAGAAGAGAAGAGAAGAGAAGAGAGGAGAGGAGAAGAGAAGAGAAGAGAGGAGAAGAGATGAGAGGAGAAGAGAGGAGAGGAGAAGAGAAGAGAAGAGAGGAGAAGAGATGAGATGAGAAGAGAAGAGATGAGAGAAGAGAAGAGAAGAGAGGAGAGGAGAGGAGAGGAGAAGAGAAGAGAGGAGAAGAGATGAGATGAGAAGAGAAAAGAAGAGAAGAGAGGAGAGAAGAGAAGAGAAGAGAGGAGAGGAGAGGAGGAGAAAGGAGAAGAGAAGAGAAGAGAGGAGAGGAGAGGAGAAGAGATGAGAGGAGAGGAGAGGAGAGGAGAGGAGAGGAGAGGAGAGGAGAAGAGAAGAGAGGAGAGGAGATGAGAGGAGAGGAGAAGAGAGGAGAGGAGAGGAGAAGAGAAGAGAGGAGAAGAGATGAGATGAGAAGAGAAGAGATGAGAGAAGAGAAGAGAAGAGAAGAGAAGAGAAGAGGAGAAGAGAAGAGAGGAGAAGAGAGGAGAAGAGAAGAGAAAAGAAGAGAAGAGAAGAGAAGAGAAGAGAAGAGAGGAGAGGAGAGGAGAAGAGAGGAGAAGAGAAGAGAAGAGAGGAGAGGAGAGGAGAGGAGATGAGAGGAGAGGAGAAGAGAGGAGAGGAGAGGAGAGGAGAGGAGAGGAGAGGAGAAGAGACTAAAAGAAAAGAGAGAATAGGAGGAAAGAGAATACAGGAGAAGAGAAGAGTGGATTGGAGTGAAGATGTGTTGAAGAGAAGAGAAGGTAACAGTGGAGAGTGGAGGAGTAGAGTGGAGGAGAGGAGTGGAGGAGTAGAGTGGAGGAGAGGAGTGTGGAGGACAGGAGAGTAGAGGAGAGGAGAGTGGAGGAGAGGAGAAGACGGGGTGGAGTAATGCAATAGAAGTCTGGTAGAGCGGCAGGTTCAATCAGTCACCAGCTGATTGTGCCTTTTTTCAGATTGAAGTCTGGAGGTGAGATGAAAAAATAACACAGTAATTTGTTTCAGAAGCTTTGCGGCCGCTGAAGTCTCGAGCACTCGGAGTGGCAATATCTCCAAACCGCCCCAACCCCCATCTCACCCCGCACCACCACCCAAAAAAAGCAAAAAGCACAGCAAATAGAAAAACAAGACATCCTCCTGGTGATTACTTTATTCGTCCTAGTCTTTTTTTTCTTTTTGAGGGTTCATATTTTTATAGGCTGACATTTTTCCCCGGCTCGGAGATTAACATTAGCCAGCCTTTGCTTTGATGTGTCAGAACTAATCTACTTTACAGAATGCCTTTGCCACTAACATCTCCGCTCGCGAGCGACTCGGAGGGCGAGCGCTTTCAAACAACGCGTTTATACACAATACTGTCAAATACAAAACGGTGCAGGAACAAAACCAGACAATGGCAAAAACGCTGTTACCTGCCTACATCTGCGTGCCTCCTATACGTTCCCGGGGTTGGATTTTGAGAGGCAGTCTGTAATACTGGCTGAGCACTCGGCTGTTTCTGCTCGTCGAGGACTTTTTAAAAATCACACCAAATAATGAACATCTGTCTCAGTTTTTCAGCCATCAAAAAAAGCCTACACTGCAATATAGGTCCAAAAGTTGGCAAGCAAGGGTATTAGCTGGGAGTCTGTCCTCCCTTACTGCAGTAACAGATGTTAGAACATTGCTGTGGGGAGGATTTGATTGCATTTAGCACCAATTAGAGCATCACTGAGGTCAGGTACTGATGTCAGACGATTAGGTATTAGTTATTAGGTATTAAATGGAGCTCCGTCACCCTAGAGAACCTGGTGTAACGGCCTCCACTCTTCTGGCAAGGCTTTCAGCCCCAAGAGGTACTGGATGGAAGTCCACCTCTCCAGAGAACCAGTGGCGGTTCCAGTTTGAATGGCGACAAAATAATTGGCCAGTGGGCATCTAAAACCTGACCTTTCTCAAATTCTCAGATGCAAATTCATCAGATAAAAAAATCCACCCCTTCCTGTCCCATGCTCCCCAGTGATGAAATTCTCAAGCAGTAGCCTAGGCGCAGACTGGCCAATAGAAAGTTTATGGGCCGGGTGGACCGGTTATGTAGGTGCCGTTTCATTTCCCCCGACCAGTTGTCGCCCCACGTCACCCCAGACAAGATGCCACCCCGGGCGGCTGCACACGTCACCAATACCCGAATCCGTCACTGTAGAGAAGCCTGCAGGACAATGCTGGGGGGGGCTTTAGGACATTAGGCACAGTGACCTTAGGCTCATAATCTCACAGCTGTTCCGGAGTGTCCCGTTCTATTGGTCAGTGCTTTCTCTTGAGATTATACAAGCCTTTAAGTAGCTGAATTAGCTGGTTAGAATGGACGTCTGGGTATTTTCGGACAGTATTACATACGATCAGGATTTGTAAAGACAACCTTTAAAGAAGAGTGCAGAGCATTGGGCAGAAATAAGGAGGCAGTGGCTCCAGTACACAGTAGTTTAATTTGAGGCTTCTGGACCAAAGGCAAAGCTCCTAATCAGTCATAACCATATTGGATACGAGTGGAATTACATCTAATGTGATATTATACTCTCTACAGTATGATCATGATAAGTCTTACAGCCCCGTCACACTCCGACCATTACTGGGATATTTTTAGTGCTTAGGTTCAGTCTTTGCAGAGTTCACATTCCCAGTCCTTAAACACGTTCTCTTCTCTTAAAAATCCCTCTGAACAGGACGTGACGTCCCAAACATGAGCTGACAATGTTCCCTTCATTTCCGAATCTTTTAGAGAATCCACGTCTGCAGTGTTTTCAATCCCAGCCCTCAACTTAACCCTCAGCCAGCAGAGCTGATGCTTCTGCAGTGTTCTAGTTTAGCAGCTGTAATCTAGAACCTCACTGTGTTTCCCTATAACATATCAAACCTTCTGCTAATTTACCAGGAAAGTGCTGGATCATGATGAATGTGAACCTATTGGCCACTATGTTGCCTAATAATGCCAGGCGTGGGCTAGTAGAGGGGTATAAAGCTCCCCAGCATTGAGGAGCTGTGGAGCAATGGAAGAGCTATGTTCTCTGGAATGATGGATGGTGGAGCTCTATCCAGTACTTTTGGGATGAGTTAGGAGTGATAATGTGGAGTGGTTATCATCCCACCAACCTCACTAACGTTCTTGCCACTGAATGCAATCAAATCCTCACAGCAATGCTGTGGTAGAAAGCCTTCTTCCCTGGACAGTAGAAAGGAGAAACTCTTTGAGGTGTCTAAATACTTTTCACACAGTGTAGCATGTTATGTGTAATGTAATAAAGCATTTGATAGCACTGGACATTAGAGAACATACAAACCCCAATCTAGACTTCGGCCCAGCCCCTATTAGCAATTTCGCCCACTGTGAGCCTGAACATACTGCTCTGAATATGGCAACTGACAGCTGAGTTGAAGCCATCAACCCAGCATCTCAGACATAACCAGAAACCATCAGAGAAGCCATGACAGCATGGAGGCTCATAAAGAGCCCGCAGGAATGGTCACAGCTTCATTACGTGGTTTGGACCGTATATTGTGCCTTTTAGGGATGAGCATTGTTTGTCTGCTGGTGATCCTGGAGGTGAGCGGGTAATTACAGGCTGCAGAACCACTACCTTTCATATGTATTTTTCAAAATGCCAAAACCAGTGATTTGTGTTCATTTTCAGAAATTACCCAGTCAAATCACAGGATACTGTCCATTAAGCAACAGTAGGCCTTTCTGAAAGCAGTTCACAGCAGATACGCTAAAGTGCATCACATTTCCCTGCTGAACATCCAGCTTAATACCAGCTTCTGCTGGTTACTGGCTTCAGATCATCTCAACAGGTCGGCTGGTTAAAATGGTTCTTAACTTAACCAAGCTGATCATATTGGCTGACTAGTTGGTTAAAGCTGGTTAACCAGTTTGGTCAAACTGGTTATACGAACGGACCAGCATGGTCAGGCTGGTCATGCTGGTCAACCACCTTGGGCATACTGGTTCATTATACTGATCAAATGACCAAAAGGAATGCGCTAAACTGGTCAACCAGTTTTTCAGCAGGTTTTCGCATTTTTGTACACCAGTTTCTCTCTGTACATATTAATGCTGTGCAGTGTGAACAACTGCGACATGCTGTGATACGAGGCATTATAAAATAAAGATAAAAGATAAGATAATCCTTTATTAGTCCCACAGTGGGGAAATTCTCAGTGTCACAGCAGAAAAGCAAAGATAGCAAGATGCAAAAACGTAGATAAATTACCACTATATACACAAAATAAATAATAGAAGTAAAAAAAAAAATCAAAACCAGTATTATTTACAGATTATTTACAGATATTATAGAAATAATAGAATTATAGAATATTTTGATGAATCAGTATTGTTTAAGATTGGCCTTTGGGCGTACAGTATATATAGATTTTGATCTCTTTTGATTATTTAACAAGTAAAAGATTTTAGTTATAAATTTGTATATATTGTATATATTTGTTTTTATTTATTATTTTGACAGATTTCCTAAAGTTCAATAAAAAAAATGCAATATATCACCTTGTTTACAACTTTTTTTTTATTATTTCTCTGCTTTCCCACTTTTCCAATTTGTATCTACCTGTCTTGTATTCTGGATTTTTTATTAGTATTATTTTATTTATTTAATAATTGCTGTTTGGGTGTAACTGGGACCTTGAGATGTCAATTTTGTTCCACCCCATGTACCACATGTGATGCGAATGACAATAGACCCTCCTTGAATCCTTGAGTATCACAATATATCACAATATATAGAACCGTAACCCATGTACCATGATATGTATCATACCACCAGGTTCCTGACAATACACATACCACAGGAATGAAACATAACGTATAAGGGTTGAAGGATACACCTGAAAACATACATGTCCACAGTGGCTTTCTACAGCGTAGTGTGTTCAGTCTGTTATATTCTGCAGTAAAAAGAATTCATAGATTCAGAATAGTAATCATTAAAAAATAATCATTAATATTTCACCAGAGTAGTGAAAAAGCCTCAGCTTAGCAAATCAGATAAACATCTTTGGTTGCATTTTTTTCTCCCTTTCCTCCATATCCCCATTATTAATTTTTTTACTTAATGGAAATCTGGTTGTTAAAATGTTGGGGTGAATGGAACATTAGCACTCTTTAGGACATATGTTACAATTTATAGTATAAACTGTTTATAAATAATAAAATAAGTTTTAATAATACATTATTCAGAGCCTAAGCATGTGTTATTAAGTTTCTATGTACAGTACCAGTCAAATGTTTGGACACACCTGGTTGAATGTGTGCTGATCATCACAACACTGGGCACACATGGGTATTCTGTCATGCCTGCCTCTGTTTGCTTGTTTTCTATAGGGATAGAATTACAGTAGCTCTCAGAAAGCTCACATTCAACATGCTGACTTGTTTTACTGTCCAACATCAACATGCAGACTTCCCACTGCCCTGGGGGCAGATTTTCATCACTTAAAGGGGCCTAAATGGATGATTAGTTGGGTTTAGCACATTTTAAGCTCTGTAGGAACCTCTCAGTTTGGGTCAGCTACTGCATTGCTCTAATTCTTTAAGATGATGAAATGCTCTTGAGCCACATGGCACAGAACTAGAGTCTCCCTCATCAAATGGATTTCAAACATTGACTGGTTATCTTTAGAGCAGCAATCTTTACAAATTCGGAGGCCCATTTAACAAGAACTGAAATCACTCTCATGTACCCAACCCTGGGTGGGGACGTCAACCACAGCACACAGTTCTGATCGGCCATAATGCCAAATATGGTCCATTACATCATCACTTTTCAGCAAACTCTGTCTCCATCCTGGAGTTTTACAGTTCTCCCCCACCAGTAAACCAACATATCCACCTCATCCAAGTATGAAAAGCTCTATTTTTAAATTCTCGCTTTTCCATTCATTCATGTCATGCCCATTTTTGGAAATATGCAAAGCAAGAGCACATGGAAACCCAATTTCTGCCTACCAGTATATTATGCAGCCCTACTACGCATCTGAGCCGAATGTGAAGCCGAAACTCAGCAGTCTTTCTCCACACATTGGGTTTCATCTAACAGGTGCCAAACACACCACTGTTCTCATACTGTTTACACTGGATTATCTGCAGGAAACTGACGGTATCCCTGTTATGCCGACTGCCAGTGCAGTCATAATCAATAGATGTGTAATTCCACACCAGTCACTCCCTGCTTCGAACTGGACAGCCTGAATCTGTCCAGTGAGCCAAAGCTGGTCATTAGATCCATCTTTCCAGCTGGAGCTCTGCAGTAAACACAGGGAAACCAAACTGCTGCAGGCTTTCAGCTCTGTCCTGGAAACACTGAGTTGTGTTGCTGATTCAATTTTAATGCGTAGCAGCTTATGTTCTCGGCTGACCTCAGTCCCGAAAACACAGCAGCTGCTGTCTGGGAACGTAAAGCTTTAACAGTGTGAGGAGGTTACTCCATCCTTGGCATGCTATGAAAGCTTGTGGTTGTTCGGCGTAATACAGTAGAACTGGGACAGAGCAAAACCTGACGATGGTGAAACCTACACGTTTCTTACCTGCTCATGTTAGTGATGATAATTAGGTTTAATTTAGGCCAAATGGACGAACCAAGCTTCAGATTTTCAGCAAGTCTTCATTAAATCAAGCTCATTAAATACACTGTTTAAAGAAAAGGGCTCTTTATAGCACTCAGGGACGGTTCAATGAATTTTACCAACAGCAGACTCTAGACAGCGGTGCTATTTAGTAAGGATTACATACAGCAGGGTTAATACTGTTTAATACTGAACAGAACCGTTTACACATGCACATGGTTTCCTCCCTGCTGCCACAGTCCTACACATAACTATTGTGTTTACTAAAGAACCCTTACGCCCTGGAGCTTTTTCAGCCCCACTCTTAAAATGCTCATCATTTAGACCTTAATCCCTTAACAGCCCTATTTGTGTCTGATCTGTTACTTTACTGGTGCCATTCTTCTAAAATGGAAATATGTCTCTCCTCTCCACAGGTCAGATGGGTCAAGCTTGAAACACTATGTTTCTTCATGAAGGGCTCATTGAAATCCTTTTACATAACCTGGCATCCCTTTTCTCACTATTCCACCTAAAGAAGATGTCAAATTCAATTTTTGACCTTATTTATTGATTTGAATTTATTTGTATTGTACATGATTAGATTTTTAGGATGGTGGTGGGTGGGGATTGGTGGAAGGGTTGAAGGATACACCTGAAAACATACATGTCCACAGTGGCTTTCTACAACGTAGTGTGTTCAGTCTGTTTTATTCTGCAGTAAAAAGAATTCATAGATTCAGAATAGTAATCATTAAAAAATAATCATTAATATTTCACCAGAGTAGTGAAAAAGCCTCAGCTTAGCAAATCAGATAAACATCTTTGGTTGCATTTTTTTCTCCCTTTCCTCCATATCCCCATTATTAATTTTTTGACGTAATGGAAATCTGGTTGTTAAAATGTTGGGGTGAATGGAACATTAGCACTCTTTAGGACATATGTTACAATTTATAGTATAAACTGTTTATAAATAATAAAATAAGTTTTAATAATACATTATTCAGAGCCTAAGCATGTGTTATTAAGTTTCTATGTACAGTACCAGTCAAATGTTTGGACACACCTGGTTGAATGTGTGCTAATCATCACAACACTGGGCACACATGGGTATTCTGTCATGCCTGCCTCTGTTTTGTGTGACCATGTGCTCCCAAGCCCCTCTTGGTCATCAGTGTTCCCACCTGTGCCTCCTCTGTAGCCACGCCCCCTTGTTAGTCCCAGGTGTTGCTCATGAGTGCCTTGTTAGTCTCTGTACGAATACTCCTTTGTTTCAGCCTTCCTTTGTCTGGTCTTGTGCGAGTTAAACGTTTGAGGGATTTTGTTTGCTTTTCCTGTTTGTTCTGTTTCTGTTTTGTTTCTGTTTTTAGTCTCAGTGTTTGGTTTGTAGTCTGTTTATTCTGTTTGTTTTCCTTTATTAATAAATACCCTGCGTTTACGTCCGCCTCCGTCTCCAAGCTCCATCAAATCGTAACATATTCGCTGTATTTAGGTATTTATGTATTTCATTTCTGGGGGCTTTTATTAAGGCCTAAGTTGTAAGTTGAACTGAAAGGAAATGATTTGGTCATACAGGCTATTAATATAATAAATAAAATATGATGTATTGATCTTTTGCTAAAACACACACACACACATACACACACACTGCCACGGTTCTACAACTAAGGCCTACTTGAACCCCCCCCCCCCCAGCTTTGACATCCTAACTATGATGGATACCTGTGTGTTCTCAGTGTCCTCTTTTTTAAGACAAAAATATACAGTAGGTGCAACTTAACGTAGCTAAATGCATAATTAGAAGGAGTGTCCACAAACATTTGGACATATTTTTCCAGTTCTAACCCCTTTTTTTTTTTTTTCACATTTTGTTAAATTGTGATTTTGATATTAATATTTCCTTTTTTTGCATGCATCTGACTTCAGACCTTCAAAGGCTTTTTCATGTTCACAAATATGTTTATAAAAAATATTTAAACATATTCTGGTGTGTGTGTGTGTATAGCAGTGTTTTGTGTGTGAAACTGTTTAAAGCTTCAGCAAATTTCAAAGCGAGTGTGAGGATGTTAGCCCATCCCTGTATGCTCGATAAAGCAGAAGGTCAGCAGGTTTGGATTTTATTGAACAGATTATCCTGTTCTCAGCTTCAAAGGAGAAATTTGAGAACATGTTTTTAAATATTAAAACGACACAGACAGAAGAGAAGGCTTTATGAATTCACCTGCATGCTGTTTGGTCTGCGGCGAGTTGGCTGGAAACTCGGACATAAACAGAAAACAATTAATAATGCACAGCAGATTATGATTAAGGCCCTGTGTGTGTCCAGCTCCTGTGGTGGCATGGACATAAACAGCACAGCTCTGTGAATAAACACTGAGCTGAGTCTCTACTGAGGAGACGGCTCACACAATGAAGTCACTCCACAAGTGAATCAATTAGAGACTGATTCAATCTTATTCACTGTAAATCTTTTCTCAAGCCCATGTTAAAGCTATTTGTAGTTCGATGTTGTGGCTTAAACCACAGTCAGTTCTGATCTCGCTGTGTGACGCATATAATGAGAGCCAATATCTCCCAATAACGACACTCTGAATGCCACCAGAGGCCCTTTCTGCAGAAACAGTCAAGTTTACATCAACTGAAGAACTTTAACCAACTAGAGAAGTGCATTTCCTGAAGGAAGCGCAGAATGATTGTGCAGCTAACGTGGTTTACGGCTACCAGGCAGTGGCTACATGATTGCTATGGTATTCCAGGTGGTTGGTATGGTGTTGCTAAGTGGTGTAAGTGTTGCAAGGTGTTTGTAATAGTGTAGGTAGGTGGGTGCTAAGTGGTTACTTTGGTGTTTTATGAACAAAAAGATGGGCAGAAGAAGAAGAAGAAACGAAAAAAAAAAGTTGAAAAGAAGAAAAAAATTAAGAAGAAGAAGAAGAAGAAGAAGAGAAAGGGGAAGGTGACGATGATACAGAAGAAGAAGAAGAAAAAGTAGAAGAGGAAGAAGAAGAAAGGAAAAAAATAAGATGAAGAAGAAGAAAAATGAGCAAAAAATAAGATGAAGAAGAAGAAGAGGAAGAAGAGGAAGATGATGAAGAGGAAGAAAAAGAAGAAGAAGAGGAGGAAGATGATGAGGAAGAAGAGGAAGAAGAAGAAGAAGAGAAAGATGATGATGAAGAAGAGGAAGATGAAGAAGAGGAAGAGGAAGATGATGAAGAAGAAGAGGAAGAGGAAGAAGAAGCAGAAGAAGAAGATGATGATGAAGAAGAAGAGGAAGATGAAGAAGAAGAAGAAGAAGAAGAGGAAGAGGAAGAAGAAGAAGATGATGATGATGAAAAAGAAGAGGAAGAGGAAGATGATCAAGAAGAAGAAGAAGAAGAAGATGATGATGATGATGATGATGAAGAGGAGGAAGAGGAAGAAGAAGAAGAAGAAGAAGAAGGAGAAGAAGAGGAAGATGAAGAAGAAGAAGAA
>NC_132885.1:1421021-1426021 GCF_030463535.1 Salminus brasiliensis
GTAGCTGAAGCCGAGTAGCTAAAGGTGAGTAGCTAAAGGTGAGTAGCTGAAGCTGAGTAGCTGAAGCTGAGTAGCTGAAGCCGAATAGCTGAATCCGAGTAGCTGAAGCCGAGTAGCTAAAGGTGAGTAGCTGAAGGTGAGTAGCTGAAGCTGAGTAGCTGAAGCCGAATAGCTGAAGCCGAGTAGCTGAAGCCGAGTAGCTAAAGGTGAGTAGCTGAAGCCGAGTAGCTAAAGGTGAGTAGCTAAAGGTGAGTAGCTGAAGCCGAGTAGCTAAAGCCGAGTAGCTGAAGCCGAATAGCTGAAGCCGAGTAGCTGAAGCCGAGTAGCTAAAGGTGAGTAGCTGAAGCCGAGTAGCTAAAGGTGAGTAGCTAAAGGTGAGTAGCTGAAGCTGAGTAGCTAAAGGTGAGTAGCTGAAGCCGAGTAGCTGAAGCCGAGTTGCTGAAGCCGAGTAGCTAAAGGTGAGTAGCTAAAGGTGAGTAGCTGAAGCTGAGTAGCTGAAGCCGAATAGCTGAAGCCGAGTAGCTGAAGCCGAGTAGCTAAAGGTGAGTAGCTGAAGCCGAGTAGCTAAAGGTGAGTAGCTGAAGCAGAGTAGCTAAAGGTGAGTAGCTAAAGGTGAGTAGCTGAAGCCGAGTAGCTTAAGGTGAGTAGCTGAAGCAGAGTAGCTAAAGGTGAGTAGCTGAAGCCGAGTAGCTGAAGCCGAGTAGCTAAAGGTGAGTAGCTGAAGCCGAGTAGCTGAAGCCGCGTAGCTAAAGCCGAATAGCTGAAGCCGAGTAGCTGAAGCCGAATAGCTGAAGCCGAGTAGCTGAAGCCGAGTAGCTAAAGGTGAGTAGCTGAAGCTGAGTAGCTAAAGCCGAGTAGCTGAAGCCGAGTAGCTAAAGGTGAGTAGCTGAAGCCGAGTAGCAAAAGGTGAGTAGCTAAAGGTGAGTAGCTGAAGGTGAGTAGCTGAAGCTGAGTAGCTAAAGGTGAGTAGCTAAAGGTGAGTAGCTGAAGGTGAGTAGCTGAAGCAGAGTAGCTAAAGGTGAGTAGCTAAAGGTGAGTAGCTGAAGCCGAGTAGCTGAAGCCGAGTAGCTAAAGGTGAGTAGCTGAAGCCGAGTAGCTGAAGCCGAGTTGCTGAAGCCGAGTAGCTAAAGGTGAGTAGCTAAAGGTGAGTAGCTGAAGCTGAGTAGCTGAAGCCGAATAGCTGAAGCCGAGTAGCTGAAGCCGAGTAGCTAAAGGTGAGTAGCTGAAGCCGAGTAGCTAAAGGTGAGTAGCTGAAGCAGAGTAGCTAAAGGTGAGTAGCTAAAGGTGAGTAGCTTAAGGTGAGTAGCTGAAGCAGAGTAGCTAAAGGTGAGTAGCTGAAGCCGAGTAGCTGAAGCCGAGTAGCTAAAGGTGAGTAGCTGAAGCCGAGTAGCTGAAGCCGCGTAGCTAAAGCCGAATAGCTGAAGCCGAGTAGCTGAAGCCGAATAGCTGAAGCCGAGTAGCTGAAGCCGAGTAGCTAAAGGTGAGTAGCTGAAGCTGAGTAGCTAAAGCCGAGTAGCTGAAGCCGAGTAGCTAAAGGTGAGTAGCTGAAGCCGAGTAGCAAAAGGTGAGTAGCTAAAGGTGAGTAGCTGAAGGTGAGTAGCTGAAGCAGAGTAGCTAAAGGTGAGTAGCTAAAGGTGAGTAGCTGAAGCCGAGTAGCTGAAGCCGAGTAGCTAAAGGTGAGTAGCTGAAGCCGAGTAGCAAAAGGTGAGTAGCTAAAGGTGAGTAGCTGAAGCTGAGTAGCTGAAGCTGAGTAGCTAAAGCTGAGTAGCTAAAGGTGAGTAGCTAAAGGTGAGTAGCTGAAGGTGAGTAGCTGAAGCTGAGTAGCTAAAGGTGAGTAGCTGAAGCTGAGTAGCTGAAGCTGAGTAGCTAAAGGTGAGTAGCTGAAGCCGAGTAGCAAAAGGTGAGTAGCTAAAGGTGAGTAGCTGAAGCTGAGTAGCTGAAGCTGAGTAGCTAAAGCTGAGTAGCTAAAGGTGAGTAGCTAAAGGTGAGTAGCTGAAGGTGAGTAGCTGAAGCTGAGTAGCTAAAGGTGAGTAGCTGAAGCTGAGTAGCTGAAGCTGAGTAGCTAAAGGTGAGTAGCTGAAGCCGAGTAGCTGAAGCCGAGTAGCTGAAGCTGCCTTCCATTAAAACACAATCATCTTAAACCAGCTGACGACACACTGATCCATTACTGCAGAACAGAGAGCTGTAAGACGCTTCCTCAGGATTGAAATTCAGCAGTGCTTGGGAAAGTGCAAATTGTAATTGATTTCACACACACACACACACACACACACACACACATACACACACATTATACATATATATTTTTGTTTTTTATAAATGTGATTTTATCAGTTACAATTGTAATTTGATGTAAGAAAGTTGGATTGATTGTAAGTTGATTTAAAGGAAAGAGGCAGGAAGCGTTTGGTCTTTGGCTCTAATGCATCTCCAGCATTAGTATTAAAATTTCAAGCTCTGGGCCCAGCTGTGGAACACCAGCTCAGTAATTCACCCACCACAGAAAAACATGGACTTCTCTTTTTTTAGCTTTAAAACGGAGTGAAATATCAAGCACAGGTTTAATGCTTCAGAGCTATGTGCTGTTATACGTTCTCTAGTAAGCACATTACTAATAAACCCACCTCCGGCCGCCGCTCTAGCCATCCAACGCTCTGCAGCTGTGGTACGAAGTAGGCAGCGAAGCCGATGAACTGCAGTCAGCAACTGCAGAACTACATACTGTAGACTCACAGTGGAGCCCAGGGAGAATATTTCAAAGCTTCATGAAACATTTCCTCTACCGCTCTCACAGTGCTCACGGCTCTCTACCATTAACAAGGCGGAAGTCGGTATTGCTGTTGACCTGAGCTCCGTTCTCAAAGACCACAAAAACACGAGCTCTGTTCAAAAGTCACATGACCTCTTATCTTCAAATGCTAACAGATTAGCCGGCACAGCAGCAGTTAGTAATACTCACTTCAGAAATAAAGCATCAAACAGAGGCCTTCTATTATTCATGGGAAACAACGTTGGGATGTGGTTCCATGATTTCACCACCCTCTGAAAGCTTCGTTTGATCTCTGAAAGCAATACACTGGAACTGACTCCTCATACACTCTAAATAAGGGCCGGCCATCGCCACGATGGGTGAAGGATGTCGTGCTCAGTGCTGCTGTTGACCCTCAGATGTTGCAGCTATGGTCGAGAACAAAGGCCTGTACTGGGAGTAATCTGTTCCTGTGACAAATTATTAGAAATACAGTCCAAATTCTCATTCTCTACAGAAGGAGCTTCATCAGACTACTTCAGATTGGCACAGTCCTCGATCGCAGGGAGGTCGCAGGTTCGACCTCCAGTGGGGCCACGGCCACCTGAGGCTGGGAGTCCCTTTGAGAACAACTGGCCTTGCTCTCTCTGAATGGGTGCAAATGGGTTAAAAGAGCAGCAATGGGTGCAACTTAAAGTAGCTAAATGCATTCATTAGAAGGGGTGTCCGCAAACATTTGACAAAAACTTTGTTGCTGTCATGCAAAAACCTTGCATCTCCCTTTCATTTCAATTTCAGTTTTCACTTTTGGCATTATGTGAAATCTGGCAGTGGTTCTTTATATTGTAGCAGTATTTTAATGATAAATGGACCAATAGAAACACAGATCTTTTTTACATTGACTTTCACTGAAAGTTCAGAAGGTCTTCTGCTGTAAAGTTGCCTACTTTGATCAAATAAAACAATAACTTACTAAGGGTGACAACACAGATCTACAAAGACGCCCTACTAAACCTAATAGCTAATTAAAATTGTAATCATGAAATTATGAACTTGCACACAGTAGAAAAACAATAATACCCTAGAACTCTACACTGGTGCAGAAGGGCTTCAGCAGATGAAGTAGTGCTTCCTGCAGGGACTCCGCCACCAGATCTGCCTACATTTTAAATTAGGGACACAAAGTTTCCCTGGCATCTCTAACAGCCCTAGCTGAAAAAAAGACCTTCGGCTTCCCATATCCTGAGACTTTTGGAAATTGCGAGAGCGCCTGACTTCCTGGCACGAGGCGGTGGACTGTGGAAGCAGGAGAGCGAAGGCAGCCAGCGTTAGTCATTATCTCATTGTTTGGAGGCAGATTGTGTGTGTTAATTAGATGCAAAAGAGGAGCAGAGCTGCATATAGTGGCAGAGGAAAATGTTAAGAAGGACACCGAGTGCAATCACACGACCTGCTTCTGGGCTCAGCCTGATGAAATAATGAACCACCAGGGGAACCTCTCCTGTACAGCGAACAGGCTCACTGTATTTTAAGCAGAGCGTGTGTGTGGGGAGTGTGTGGAGTGTGTTGGTGAGAGTATAATAACTATCTTTATTGGTAGAGCAGAGTACAGTAGTTAAAGTGTAAACATACATAAAATCATCCATGTAAAAACTGTCAATATAAAATGCAAATTAGAGAAGCTGTAAAATTTCAAATGAAAATGGGATAAATTGACAATAAATAAGCAAAGAAAAAATGCAAAAGGTTATATTTATAAAATATTTCAATCATTGAATAAATGTGAAAAGTAACTTGAAAAGCACTAACATCAGCAACAAAAAATTATTAAAAAAATAATTATTATATATTATTATATTATTAAAAAAATATTTATCCACAAAGGTTATGACCACAAAGAACTAAAATAATTTAATAAACAATACAAGCACTGTGAAACGTGATATAATATAATATATTATTAAGTAAAATCAGAGCTGTCATGAAAGAAGTCTGTAATAATGTGGAGCTGAAAAGAAAAGTAAAAATAACAATGGCTATAAAATAATACGATCATTCAGTCAATGATAAAATAAATATGAAAAGTATTTAGCCATAAAAGTAAGTAATATTAGTGGAGCCATTAACAGTCTATACTAATATAGAACTAAGAAATTCAAAAAATCACATCAAAAAATGACAATAACGTTAACAAAAGTAATATGAAAATGTGATTCTTAATTAAGGTAAAGAAAAATCAGAGGATATATAT
>NC_132885.1:1428521-1576021 GCF_030463535.1 Salminus brasiliensis
TACCATACTTTCACTATAGTACAGTTTCAGCTCTTTTAATTGAGTTAGATTGGGATACAGTACCATACTTTCACTATAGTACAGTTTCAGCTCTTTAATTGAGTTAGATTGAGATACAGTATCATACTTTTAGCTTTTAATTGAGCTGAAAAGTTTCAGCTTTTAATTGAGTTAGATTGAGATACAGTACCATACTTTCACTATAGTACAGTTTCATCTCTTTAATTGAGTTAGATTGGGATACAGTACCATACTTTCACTATAGTACAGTTTCAGCTCTTTAATTGAGTTAGATTGAGATACAGTATCATACTTTTAGCTTTTAATTGAGCTGAAAAGTTTCAGCTTTTAATTGAGTTAGATTGAGATACAGTACCATACTTTCACTATAGTACAGTTTCATCTCTTTAATTGAGTTAGATTGGGATACAGTACCATACTTTCACTATAGTACAGTTTCAGCTCTTTAATTGAGTTAGATTGGGATACTGTACCATACTTTCACTATAGTACAGTTTCAGCTCTTTAATTGAGTTAGATTGGGATACAGTACCATACTTTCACTATAGTACAGTTTCAGCTCTTTAATTGAGTTAGATTGGGATACAGTACCATACTTTCACTATAGTACAGTTTCAGCTCTTTAATTGAGTTAGATTGGGATACAGTACCATACTTTCACTATAGTACAGTTTCAGCTCTTTAATTGAGTTAGATTGGGATACAGTACCATACTTTCACTATAGTACAGTTTCAGCTCTTTAATTGAGTTAGATTGAGATACAGTACCATACTTTCACTATAGTACAGTTTCAGCTCTTTAATTGAGTTAGATTGTATATAGCACAGTTTCTCTGTACTTCTTCTAGTCTTGAATAATGACAGATGAACTAATGAAAGGACAGTAAAGCAGTATTCAGTACAGTAACGCCTGCATCTGTTTGTGGGTGTGATTGTGTGGCGTAATTATGCACTGCCAGAAACAGCTCTTAATAATAAGGGCAATTAAACAGGCAAGATATGCAGCAGACAAACGAGAAACAGCATCAAGTGCCACTTCTCCATGTATACCTATTCGTTAAACGAACATAACAACCAGGGAAACAAGAATTCTCCAACACAGTGCCCTGCTCACACATCCAAGATTAGAAACTAATATTACAAAAGAATACAGGCATTTAAAGCTGGAGTTCTGTAAACAGTTACAGCTCATTAAATGCTATGTATAGTGTGCTATGTGCACTTTTGTTCCATGTAACTGAATAGTATGGATAATTGCACATTATCTAAAAAAACAAAATACAGTTCTACCTGGCCTATCAGTACAGCATCTGCTAAGTTCATTGATGTAGACCCTCTCTGAAGACCCCCTTGTGACCTTTCTGACAGCAGAAAGGAAATTAACTTAATATTATTCAGTGTTACATGTTTCTCACAACTCATATCATCAATCTGTTGATGTTGCCCTCTATAAACTATATATGTCAGGGTTCTTTAACCCCTTAAACAGCCTAAGGAAGTATTATTACACACTTCTATGACCAGAGAATAGCCCCACCAGTTTACTGAGTAACACAGCTTAGTACACCACCACCTTTGTTTCCATAAAGAAGCAGTCTTGCAAAAGTGTGATTGTGAAACTTTGCTAGGTAGGTCACTTTTGGGGTAAAGTGTGGTACATAACACAATTGGCCTGCTCATGCAGAACAGGGTTCGAATCCCTGGCTGGGCAATTACACCATTCTACACCAATAGGAGCTATTGTGAGATAAGCATGAAGAATTCTAACACTACACTGCTAAAAAAACAGGAATGTAAACATCAGGAATGGAGGTTGATGTGGTGTAACGAATAACCCCACAACCTGCCAATTAGCCACCACACCATGTGGGATACGGGGGTTCGATTCCCAGTTTGGGTGACTATGCTGCGCTACACCAATTGGTCCTTGGGCAAGACTCTTAACAGTACACTGGCCCACCTTGTGGGTTGCTCTGGAGAAGAGCATCAGCAAAATGCCGTAAATGTTAACAAACATGCATCTACATCAGCCAGAACAACAGCGAGTCAGAGGCAGAGGCAGTCTCAAATGGTTATAGCTTTTATTCATTGATTTATTGGTCTAAAAAGACCTTTTATTGCATACAAAGTTACATAAATATGTATACACAATATATATAATTACTAATAATATAATACATTAATAAATTAATAAAATTGTCACAATAACACCAAAATAAATTTGACATTAAACCAGATTTTCTATGTATTAATAACTAATATATATATATATATATATATATATATATATATATATATATATATATATAAAATCAGGTTTAATGTCTAATATATTTTGTTGTTATTGTGATGATTTAATTTATTATTTCTTCAAATTAATTCATTATTAAATATTTACCTTATTTTAAACATTTCTATTTATAATTGTATCTACTGAAAGTGTTTCTTTTCCCTTAAAAATAATCTTAATATTAATTAACTTGATTTAATTAATCTAAATAAATAATATTCATAATTGTTTTTTTTTCTCAATTAGCCACTAGAATAAGACATTTCCACTAGATAAAATCACTTTTCAATCACCAAGACATGAGCTAAATACCCCGCCGTATTCTCACATTCACACTCACTCTTTACAAGAGTAAATATTTTGACTAGACTTCAGATTTAAGACTTAAAACCTCCAAACAAATAAACCTAAGGATTCTAAAAGAACCCTGAAACCTGACAAACCGTAGTGAATATTTACAGCTCTCTGAGCACAAACAGAGGCAGAAACAAGTTGGGTAATAGAAAACGTGTTGATTAATGTTCATTAAAACATGCTTTTAACAACTTGAACTTTCCTCAAATGTGTGAGCCCTGCCCTCCGTTTATTTCTGCACAGCTCAGGCCTTCAGGGGGTTTATTTGAAGTGAGAGTGTGACACTCATGGTAGCATGCCTGACACTGATCAACACGGTAGGTGTCATTCCTCAAAACAGCAGATGAGTGTTAGTACAATTAGCAGCAAAAAGAGCAAGGCTCTTCAGAGGTGAAGGTACACTCCCTGGACACTTTATTAGGTTTTAGACCCATGTGCTCCTCACAATCATCTATAACCATCTGGTTTGGATCGTCCACCTCTAAATCAGAAGAAAGAGGCAAACTCATAATCAGACGAACAGAGAAGAATCAGTTCAGGCTAAAGAGGTTTTATTGTAGTGCACTGCTAAATAACGGTTCTCCAGGACCATGGGGCGATATAACACCATGCAACACAGTGCATCTGGGCACACAGTGCAACAACAGACTGTACAATAAATCTGAAGGACAGTGCAGCACTGACAGCTCTCTGAACATGCATGGTGAGGATGAAGGTGCAGAGGTATGTAACCTGCTATGACATACATGGATTTCATACTCCTGGTTTATCCACCGAGTAGATCAGTTTTAACCCCTCAGTGAAACTCTTGGACTGTAAATAGTTCAGCAACCAGAAATATTTAAACAATAGCATTATCATGGCCCAGAACTTTACAAATGTCCCTAACTTTGTCCCAGAACTTTACAAACGTCCCGAACTTTGTCCCAAAACTTTACAAACATCCCTTACTGTGGCTCAGAACTTTACAAATGTCCCTAACTTTGTCCCAGAACTTTACAAACGTCCCGAACTTTGTCCCAGAACTTTACAAACATCCCTTACTGTGGCTCAGAACTTTACAAATGTCCCTTACTGTGGCCCAGAACTTTACAAGCTCCCCTAACTGCAGCCCAGAACTTTACAAACGCCCCTTTCTGTGGCTCAAAACTTTACAAACATTCCTTTCTATGGCCAAGAACATTACAAATGTCCCTTACTGTGGCCCAGAACTTTACAAGCTCCCCTAACTGCAGCCCAGAACTTTACAAACATCCCTTACTGTGGCTCAGAACTTTACAAACATCCCTTACTGTGGCTCAGAACTTTACAAACGTCCCTTTCTGTGGCCAAGAACATTACAAACATCCCTTAACATCACCCAGGGCTTTATAAACTTCCCTAACTCTAGCCCAGAACCTTAAAAGCTCCCCTAACTGCAGCCCTGAACTTTACAAATGTCCCTAACTGTAGCCCAGAGCTTTACAAACATCCCTTAACATCGTCCAGAGCTTTATAAACTTCCCTTACTGTGACCCAGATTTTTAAAAGTCCCCATCACTGTGGTCCAGAACTTTACAAACTCGGACCCTGGCCCAGACACTTTTTAACCCTCCTTTTTAACAACCTAAGATGTGGCTCAGAACTTTATAAGATTTACTGTGAATGAGATCTTTATTGTGGTCTCGAGTGTTACAACAATGATGTGATGCCAAAGAAGGACTGGTTCTTTACCAGTTTAAAGGTTCTCCTTTTTACAATCATGAGCATTGACATTTTTTGTGGAACCAGAACTGGTTCTTCTTTTGCATTCCTCGATCCAAAGATCCATTTGAAGCACTTTTATTTTTCAGAGTGTACAGAAGTCGAAACTGTGGCTGATGATAAAGCAGCATCTCTGCGGTTCTAAACTCTCAAACCCGTAATTAAAAGCATGCGGGACGTGGGTCTGAATGCTTCATGCATGCGCCAGAAAGCACAGATCTATTCTCTGTGCTATGGGGAGCAAATAAATTGGTCCAGAATGAATTCAGAACAATCCCCTCAGCCAGCATCTCGCTGCAGCACGGCATGAAAGAGCAGTTTAGCTGTCACAAATCCCAAACAGCAGCGCTGCGGATCTAACGGAAATCACAATCCAAACACCAGCTAATGTCAAACACGGCTGCCAAGCTTAAATTACAAAAAGAGAGAGAGAGAGAGAGAAGAGGATGGAAAGAGAGGAGGAACAATTCCTCTCATCAAACGGGCGAAACATTAACACCACGCCGGAACGACGCAGCCAGATCAAGCGGCTGCAAAGTGGAAGGCAATTAGATCGGAGATCCAAATGTGGCTGAATGTTTCATCTCAGAGTGATTAGCTGTGGAGCGTGAGGGAGCAGATTTCAGTGTGTGTGTGTGTGTGTGTGTGTGGTTGAAGGTTTTGTGTGTGATGGAGTGGTTCCAGAGGAGAGGGAGATCCCAGAGCCAATAAACCAGCCACTTCAGACACACACACACACACACACACACATACACACACACACATACACAAACACACATACACACACACACATACACACACAACGTACACATTAGAATAGCGACAGGGGAGCAGAGTAATTGAAAATAGCAGAGCAGATTGCACACTCCGACTCTACTCGCAAGAGTGGCTGCTGCTAACACACCTGGTAAACACACACACACACACACACACACACACAAGCATACACACTTAGACGTGTGGGATAACAAGCATATGTTCACACACACACACACACACACATAGTATAACTCTGGCAAGGGAATTTTGTAAAGACCAGACAAAATTATTTGGACACCTGCTCAGTCAATGTTTCTTCTGAAATCAAGAATATTAAAAGTGTTGATCCTGCTTTTGTTGGAGTAACTGCCTCTACTGTCCAGAGAAGAAGACTTTGCTGTGAGGATTTGATTGCATTCAGCAACAATAGCGTTAGTGAGAGCTCCACCATCATTTCAGAAGACACGGCTTAGTCCCACTGCTCCACAGCTCAGTGCTGGGGGGCGTTATACCCCTCTGGCCTACGCCACTACTATTGTAGTGTATTTCTCAAATAGTATTTTCCAAATTATGATTATTTTGAGATAAATCATTGAGGAATCCAATAGGGTTAAACGTCTTTCTATTCCCTATCTAGGGCACTATACAGGTACAATACGGCCTTGTCCACTGGAACACTGCACCACCTGTCTGATAGAGAGGCATTAGGGATTCAGTGTGTGTGTCACTGATCCATCGTTTATCACGATTCACCTTCATCCACAGTGTGTCACACACTCCTGTGTGCTGCTCTCAGTGTCCTTAATGAGATCAGGGAACCTGCCGGCCGTTCTCACACTGACCCTTCGTACCGGACTGAGACAAGACTACCAACATAATGTTGGACAATATAAAACCTTTGGTAACCGACATGAGAAAAGGAAAGTCTGACATTAGATAGTGCTAAAGGGACGTCTATGTTAGCCGGGGTGAAAGTGCTTTTCCACGTGGGAGCAATGTTGGGCATGGTTGGGCTCAACAACGAAGCTAATATGCTACCAAATGCATTAATGAATGAATTTATTTAATTATTTGTCTGTGTATATTTACACATGTGGAGAGCAGCTATCGTCCCCATAATGCACATTTAATCATAATAGAGGGCACAAAGTCCCCACAATGACATAAAAAATACACACACAAAAGGTGTATTGGTGTCTTTGTATAGGGTATTCCCATGTCTGTCAGTTTGATGACCTGACCTCAACTACCAAAATCTAAATCACTAACCTCTTTCTTCACATTATATGGACCAAAGTATTTGGACACTTCCTCTTCCGTTGTTTCTTTTAAAACCAAGGGTATTAAAATAGTTTATCCTGCTTTTATTGGAGTATCATTTTTATCCTCTCAGCTCCTAAACTCATCCCAAAAGTATTAGATGGAGCTCCACCATCCATCATTCCAGAAAACACAGTTCCTCCACTGCTCCACAGCTCCCCGATGCTGGGGGGCTTTATACCCCTCTAGACCACGCCTGGCATTAGGCAGCATGGAGCCAATAGGTTCATGATGTTGATCTGCTCTAGGCACTAGACAAATTTGCACATCTGTGTCAGCAATGAGTGCAACTTGAATAGCTGAATGCATTCATTAGAAGTGAAGAGTGTCCACAGACATTTGGACATATAGTCTATATTAAAGCGCATTAGTGGACAAAAACAAGCATTTTGCCTCAAAGCAAAGTGTCCCCTAAACATCTGAACGCTCATATGTTCCTATCCCTGTGGAGACATTTGGTCCAACGAAAGTAAAACAAATCACACACACACACACACACACACAAACACACACACACACACACAGCTCCACAGTCTGGGCTCACACACTGGGCCCCCCGTTCCCATAGCTATTAATTATCCCATGCTCCTGACAAAGCGGCATTACTAGCGCTCAGACCTGACTAGCCACGTGCCATAAACGCGCTGAGCGGCTGAAGGGGAACGAGTGGCACCATTACAGGACTGGAAAGCACCTCTGGGACCAGGTGCTGTGCTAAAAGCATGAGGTGCAGCAAGAGTAGAGCAGTTCATTTATGAATGAGGAGTGGCCAAAAACAGTGTAGTGATGATATACATGCCAACATTACCATTACCATGGATACCGTAGCGACCACCTCCGCAACAAAACCATCGCAACACCTGGGATCCATCTACCAGAAACACCAGAACACAGTTCCATCGCCAAGCCAGACATGGGAGACTCTTCCTACATTGACCCCAATTCCCATCAAACTGACCCATGATCCGCAGCCCACGCAAGTCCAGCCGGTTTGGTCTGCATCTGAACCGCTCCAGTGTCCAGAGCTCATCACTGCTGTGATATGAATCCATAGCTTGAGGTGATCCACCGGAGCGACGCTCAGACACCCAGATAGACTTTTTACTGAGACCTAGTTTAAGAGGGAAGATGACAGTCGCTAAAAACAGTGTTTCCCATTTAATAAGGTGAAGGCTACAGCGTGCCGAGGCGTGTGGCGAAGAGCCATTAAAATGCAGTAGGACACAGCACTGGTCAGATCAGCCGTCATTGACAAATGGCTTTCCTCATGCTTTGTCCTCTCTCCGTGTCATCCGAGGCCTTAGCGGAAAGCTCAGTGAGCTAAATATGCATGTCCTGTGGCCCGGTCTTCTTTCATCTCAGAGTAACAAGCAAGGCTCTGACAGACCCCCCTACCCCAGCCCCCCAACACATACACACTCGCAAGGTACACACACACACACACTCACACACTCAGATAAAAAGTGTTTTATGAACCACCGTTTCTAGAGCAGTCAGAAGAAAGAGCCGTCCACTATTCAGAGATATCCCATATATGTCCTTCACTGGTCAGCAGCAGTCAACCACTGGAAACGAGAATTATGGCACCCCATTCTAAACCCATAGACATTAATATAGAGTCGGACCCCCTTTGCAGCTCAGCAGGTCTGGAGCTCTGCAGTTATTGCCCAGCAAACCTGATCATGTGGGCTAGGTGGGTTCCAGGTGGACATGGGCTCTGATGGGACCCAGTTGGGCTGCTCATACTCATACAGGCCCCTCATGGACATGTTAGCTGTGTTGGAGGCTTTTCTGCACTCTGCTCTGAGCTCAGCACTCGGCCCTGACCCCGCTCTGTAACTTTACGTGGTCTGACAGACACTCGGTGGACACTGAGCTGCTCTCTGTGAGCTGTTCCTCCTAAACTCTTCCACTGTTCAATAATAACACCACTCACAGCTGATGGAGGAAGATCTAGGAGGGAGGAGATTTCACCAGCTGACTTGTTGTTGTTGGTGCAGCGGTGTCTCCTATTACATACAGAACCACGCTGGAGCTCAGTGAGCTCTTCAGAACCTCCCGTTCTTGTGGAAGAAAGCGGCCGACTGCAGGACTAGAGGCTGGATTTTAGGCTGGATTTTAGGCTGGATAGCTCCTCCCATGTCCCCTTCCTAGTCTCATTCACCTCATCATCAGTGTTTCCACCTGTGTTTAGTTTAACACTCTTTTTCCAGCTGCTTCTACACTGTTGAAAGTGTAAGATCATTGAGGGCCTTTTGGAGATTTTTGCATTTGAAGGAATTTGAGGATTTGAGGAACCTTCAATGAGCCTTTTTCTTGAAGGTTCCTCCACAGTTTCAAACTGAAGAATCTCCAAACGTTCCTCAAGGATCTTATACTTTTAACAGTGTAGTCTTGTCTTTGGTCTACGGCTAACTCTACACTAACTGGTCTGTTTAGTTTAAAGCACTATGGTCTGGCACACTGAGGGAGTTTTTCCTTGCCACTGTTGCCACTAGCTGCTCAACAGAGGCTCGAACTCGGATCTCTGTAAAGCTGCTTGTAATATTTGTTGTAAAAAGTCTATATAAATAAAACTGAATTGAATTGAACTGAATTGAATTGAAGAACCTTACTCTTGGTACGTTAATCAATTTAAAGGTCACATCTCTACTACACAAATGTGTGGTTCTTTTATGGCATCACTTAGAGAACCTTTTTAGCACCTTTATTTTCATTATAACCACACATATTATTTTATTCTGGAATTGGAAATTTCTCAGAGACTCGAAACACCGGCATAAGTTTAATTGTTTAATTTTTCACATTTTTTGCAAATGTTACCAAATTCTGAAGAGATTCGCAGCTTTCAGGTCTTCCAATCTGTGCTTTTAACAATAGGTTGGAAAATAAAACTGAGCGAGTCAAATCTGTCAACAGTCTGAACTGTCAAATCTCTTTAGTTATCAGTGAAAAAGAGGAAACCCACACCAGCGGGAGCTCTCATCTTGTTTGGCCTTAAAAACAAGCATATATCTCAAATAACTGTGATAATCTGTAGATTTCTCAACTATTAATATATCATATGATTAAACTAACAGGTCCATTTGAAGATAAGGCTGATGGACCTCACAAAATGAAGAGGTGGCTCAGGTGAGGGAGCGCGGGTGGCAGGGGTAGGTATATTAGACCAGTGGAGAGGGAGTGAAGTCTGCTGCGTGTTTGCTGGTTGATTTGCATTCAGAGGCCGCGTGCTGAGAGCAGCCGTGAAGGATCTGTCAGAAGCAGCTGAAAGGTCTAGTCCGGGCTCGTGGATAAGAAGGGCTGAGGTTGGGTGGGGGAGTGGGGGTGTGTGAGGCTGGTGATTTATACAGTGGTGTTGTTGAAGCTGTGTGTAGAGTTCACATGGATCTGGTGGCGTTGAGCATTGGTATGGGCTAGGCTGATGAAGGGAGGTACCAAGCTGATGAGAACTGATGGGTGCAGGGAATGGGTGCAGGTGTGGCACCTGTTATTTTCTGATCCTGTATTACAGCACATGAACAGTGGCAGTCCTGGTCTACTCCAGATTGAGTAGGAATGGAAGAGACTCATTAGTCTGAAACATTAGTCTGAGAGCGATGTGGGCGTATCAGGAAGCCACCTGATAGACAGTTTCTCTGAGAAAAGGATGGTCGGAAAATGCCAGGAAAGCCAAACCTCTCTCTCTCTCTCTCTCTCTCTCTCTCTCTAAAATACAGGCTCTCTCGCTCTATTTGTATCTTTCTTTTTTTGTCTTTTTCATCCCTCCCTCTCTCTCTCTCCCTCTCTCTCTCTCTCTGTCTTTCTTGATCTGTCTCTGTCGCTCACCCATACTTTTTCACTGTCTCTCTCTCTCTCAGTCTTTCTTGCTCTCTCTGTCTTATCATCTCTCTATGTCTCTCTATGTCTTTCCTGCTCTCGCCCCTCCCTCTCTCTCTCTCTCTCTCTCTCTCTCTCTCTCTCTCTCTCCCTCTCTCTCTCTCCCTCCCTCTCTCTCTCTCTGCTGATAGAGATACATGTCTCTAGAGTATCAGTGGATGATTTCAGTCTGGGTTGCATTAGGTTTCAGTAGCTCTCTCGACTGGCCTCACCACACACACACACACACACACACACACACACACACACACACTGCAGCGTCCCTCTCCATGGCTTATCGATCCACCAGTTCACCACTCCATCAGCCAGACGATCCCTCGCTCCTCCTCAGACTCCTCTACTTCATCCCGAAAACTCAGAGCTGCTCCCACAACACTCAGAATCACCCCCCTGACTCCGCCCACAAAGGTGTTCTTCCACAGGTACTGTTGTGAGGTTGGACACACTATTAAGAAGATTGCATTCAACCCTAATGAGAGACTGTAGCTCCGCCTCCTCAGTGTATATCACAATACCTACATTTAGAGCGTTATTAATATTCACCCTAATGAGAGACTGTAGCTCCGCCTCCTCAGTGTATATCACAATACCTACATTTAGAGCGTTATTAATATTCACCCTAATGAGAGACTGTAGCTCCGCCTCCTCAGTGGATATCACAATACCTACATTTAGAGCGTTATTAATATTCACCCTAATGAGAGACTGTAGCTCCTCCTCCTCAGTGTATATCACAATACCTACATTTAGAGCGTTATTAATATTCACCCTAATGAGAGACTGTAGCTCCGCCTCCTCCTCAGTGTATATCACAAAACCTACATTTAGAGCGTTATTAATATTCACCCTAATGAGAGACTGTAGCTCCGCCTCCTCAGTGTATATCACAATGCCTACATTTAGAGCGTTATTAATATTCACCCTAATGAGAGACTGTAGCTCCGCCTCCTCAGTGTGTATCACAATACCTACATTTAGAGCGTTATTAATATTCACCCTAATGAGAGACTGTAGCTCCGCCTCCTCAGTGTATATCACAATACCTACATTTAGAGCGTTATTAATATTCATCCTAATGAGAGACTGTAGCTCCGCCTCCTCAGTGTATATCACAATACCTACATTTAGAGCGTTATTAATATTCACCCTAATGAGAGACTGTAGCTCTAAATGTAGGTATTGTGATATACACTGAGGAGGCGGAGCTACAGTCTTTCATTAGGTCTGAATGGGTTTTTTATTTTACCAGTGTTCTGTAAAGCTTGTCCAGCCTCACGATGAAAGTAGATGTGAAAGAGTTTCTTTTTGTGGGCGGAGACTGGGTAGGTCAGTTGTCAGTTTTATGAAGTCGGCCGGTTAGATAGAGAAAGGCAGGTCACTCTCAGCCGTTCCCGCCCAGTGACTTTTCACAGAGACACTCTCTCAAGTTCTTTTCAGTGAAACTGCTTTGAATACCACAGGAAAATGATGGTGATTAGAGCTGACCACTTTTCAATGTTCGTCCTGCTCTTTTCTGCTGTTTCAGCCCAGCTTCAGGTGACATTTAGAATCTGGACGTGAAAGCAAGGTTTTTATCAGTGACAATAGTTCAGTGCATTTTCTGTCACGGTTGAATTTTACGTCTAGACCACGGCTAGCACGACTGTACACTGCCTGACAGAAGTTTGGGGACACCTTGCTTTTTTTCTAAAGGTTCTCAGTAATACATTTGACTTTATTTTATGATTATTTTCCCTGTTTTTAAGATGAAGTTCATTAATCTGCATTAGGTGGGTCACTTCTGTGAGTCAGAATGTATAAAGATTTTAAGTTTTGTGTTTTAGATGTGTGTTTAACACACTACCAGCATTACAGTTATTACATGGTAGAGTGAGCATTACATCAAACACACTCTCTCAACTTCAAACCGATAACGGGAAGCTATTGGGAAATTGGTCCCAGTTATTATTAGTTAATTATAATATAAAGTAGTAAATACATAAAATAAATATTAGGAAGGAACAGAGGTTAGTATTTTGTATTATTTTAGAACATTTATTATTTTGATATTTGAAATTCGTAACTCTATTTTTTCACACAATGTAAATCTGACAATTGGTCTTTATATTATATAAGAATTTCATGATGATCAGACCAATAGAAATGCTCCAAAATTATTCTGAATAAAAAGCTTCCATTGTTAAGAAAGTTTTTATATATATATTACACACACATATGCATACCAGTTATTTGAAATGTACTACTGTATATAGTATATTACCCTTAGTCGTACAGTACTTGATTGCACACTCCTTATATGTTTCTTTTATAGGCTTATTTATAGTAAACTATAGTACACTTGGTATTAGAGCTGGCCAATATGATTATATTTTATCGTATTGTGATAAATTGTATTATCGTAATAACAATTAGCTTTTCTAATCATCAGCTGCAGGTTTCATTACTAACAGTGTAATTAGACTGGGTTCATTACATGAAGATTAGATGAAGATGTTGAGTATTAATCACTGTATTCAGTACAGGAGAGGATCTGAATAGTAGTTTATAAGAATCTGATACTGATGTTTTAGTCTGTGATTACATTACATTAGTGTTGTGATCAATTTGGTGTATCGTGAAAAAATGTTTTACCCTATTGCCCAGCACTACCAGGTACTCAGTGAATGAACATTCTGATTCTGATTATTTAAATATAAAATATCAGCTTGTTTGTCATGTGTACCGTGTTTACACACGGTATAGAAACTGGCAAGACAGTTTTCTTTTGCCTAATATGTGAATTTATTACTTATTTATTAACTAACAAAGAAACCATGCTCAAGTCTCAGACTTTTGACTGGCAGCGTTTGTGAAAGTAATGACTCATTACTGAGTGGAGAGGGGCTTTTGTTTGTTTTCCATGAGCAATATTTCAGACAAAAAATAAAGCATATTACTTATTTGTTATCGCCTCACCGCACACCATCTCATCTCATTGTTTCATGCTGTGAATCATCAGCCCGAACCTGCTGTCCCATTTCCCGCAGTTATGTGAAGGGCCAATGCGCTGCAGACGGCTGAACGTGGCAGCACCTGCGGTCAGACAGCGCTCTAGGTGTAAGCTGTATATTGGAGTCAATAGCCGAGGTGGTATATAATTAAGAGCCCCTCGCTGAAGAGGCTGAGCCCAGTCGGGCTCGGATGACGGCTGTATTTCAGCAGGAGTCAGTCACGCACGGCAGAGGAAGAAACTGTAAATCTAACACTTTCCCAAAGCAGAGGAAAACATGTCTTCATTTCACCTGACACCAAACCAGGACACCAGCCTGTCAACGGCACCCGATAACCGACAAGTGGGAACGCAAAAATATCAACTGTTACAACGAGACCGCCGTTCACCAAAACACATTCCCACTGCAGCTATGAACACACACTCTAACGCCTCACCCACATGTAGCTGGTATTTCTGAAAGCGTTGTAGTGGGTTTTGGAAAACTCTCTCCAGGGTGGAAATGTGGTTAAATTTACTGAGCTTCTCAATAATAGGCCTAGGGAAAAAACTGAGCTGCTGAATGCTAATCCTGGTAAAACTAAAGCTGCTGAATGCTAATCCTGGTAAAACTAAAGCTGCTGAATGCTAATCCTGGTAAAACTAAAGCTGCTGAATGCTAATCCTGGTAAAACTAAAGCTGCTGAATGCTAATCCTGGTGACAACTGAGCTGCTGAATGCTAATCCTGGTGACAACTGAGCTACTGAATGCTAATCCTGGTGACAACTAAGATACTGAACTAAGCTATATGTTAGCTCGTGACAAGACAACCATTTTCACCATTGGTGTTGGACACAGATGGAATTTGGCTTCTGCCTTTAACCCATCCATGCAGTGAACACACACACACACACGAAACACACTGCCCGGAGCGGTGGGCAGCAATTTCTGTGGCACCCTGGCGTAAGTGTTGGAGAAAGCTGGGCTGTTGAATACTAGTGCTGGTGAAAGCTGGGCTGCTGAATGTTAGTGTTGGCGAAAGCTGGGCTGCTGAATGTTAGTGTTGGCGAAAGCTGGGCTGCTGAATGTTAGTGTTGGCGAAAGCTGGGCTGCTGAATGTTAGTGTTAGTGAAAGCTGGGCTGCTGAATGTTAGTGTTGGCGAAAGCTGGGCTGCTGAATGTTAGTGTTGGCGAAAGCTGGGCTGCTGAATGTTAGTGTTGGCGAAAGCTGGGCTGCTGAATGTTAGTGTTAGCGAAAGCTGGGCTGCTGAATGTTAGTGTTGGCGAAAGCTGGGCTGCTGAATGTTAGTGTTAGCGAAAGCTGGGTTGCTGAATGTTAGTGTTGGCGAAAGCTGGCTACTGAATGTTAGTGTTGGCGACAGCTGGGCTACTGAATGTTAATGCTGGCGACAGCTGGGCTGCTGAATGTTAATGCTGGCGACAGCTGGGCTGCTGAATGTTAGTGTTGGCGACAGCTGGGCTGCTGAATGTTAGTGTTGGCGACAGCTGGGCTGCTGAATGTTAATGCTGGCGAAAGCTGGGCTGCTGAATGTTAGTGTTGGCGAAAGCTGGGTTGCTGAATGTTAGTGTTGGCGACAGCTGGGCTGCTGAATGTTAGTGTTGGCGAAAGCTGAGCTGCTGAATGTTAGTGTTGGCGAAAGCTGGGCTGCTGAATGTTAGTGTTGGCGAAAGCTGAGCTGCTGAATGTTAGTGTTGGCGAAAGCTGGGCTACTGAATGTTAGTTTTGGCGAAAGCTGGGCTGCTGAATGTTAGTGTTGGCGAAAGCTGGCTGCTGAATGTTAGTGTTGGCGAAAGCTGGGCTGCTGAATGTTAGTGTTAGCGAAAGCTGAGCTGCTGAATGTTAGTGTTGGCGAAAGCTGGGCTGCTGAATGTTAGTGTTGGCGAAAGCTGGGCTGCTGAATGTTAGTGTTGGCGAAAGCTGAGCTGCTGAATGTTAGTGTTGGCGAAAGCTGGGCTGCTGAATGTTAGTGTTGGCGAAAGCTGAGCTGCTGAATGTTAGTGTTGGCGAAAGCTGGGCTACTGAATGTTAGTGTTGGCGACAGCTGGGCTGCTGAATGTTAGTGTTGGCGAAAGCTGAGCTGCTGAATGTTAGTGTTGGCGAAAGCTGGGCTACTGAATGTTAGTGTTGGCGAAAGCTGGGCTGCTGAATGTTAGTGTTGGCGAAAGCTGGCTGCTGAATGTTAATGCTGGCGAAATCCCTGGTGAAAGGTGAGCTGCTAAATTTTAGTGGTGGTTAAAGCAGAGGACTGGTTGCTAGCACTGGTGAGAGATGAGCTGCTGATTGTTAGCACTAATTAAAGCTAAGCTGATGAATATTAGTACTGTGAAAAGCTGAGCTAGCCCAATAACTCTTGCTGGCGTACTGTCGATAAGCTTTTTTAAGCTCTTTGTAAGAATTTGAGAAGCTGCAGAACATGCAGATTGTAAACTGCTTTCCTAAAAATTTCAGACGCATATTTTTTTCCTGGTTAATAGAAATGGTTTAATACAGCACCAAAAAGGTTTCCACTAACATAATAATTAAAAATTATTTTTTATAGTACTATATAGAACCCTCTTTGCACTGTACTTTGTCCTGAGTGTACAAGTCAGCAATATAATAATTATAATTATAAAAAATATTATAATAATATAATAATGATGGTTGTTGCCATCATTTCCTGCAATAACTGTATCCTCTGAGTTTATATATTTATTAACAGGTTAGGCAACCACTTATGCTGTCATTTATAGCCAAGAACAGCATAAAGCGGTGGCCTTTAATGTACCATCATCCACCTTCAGGCAATTAAATGCACTACATGCACTCTGCCCGGTCCTCAAGGTGAGTCAGAGTGGCTCGACCTGTCACACACCCCTCGATCTTCTTTATGAGAGTGATATTAGGTCTCTGAATATACCTCAGCCTTCACCTGCCGTTCCTCCAGCCGGCTGTCACACCAGAAACAGCCCTGAAACGAGCCACGGACTCAGATGGAACCACTCTCAGCCCAAGAGAGGAAGCTTATGCACAAACCAAACGGCTGAGAGGACACTCATCCGAGCTTCATATTCAGTTGAGGACAGCCGGGCTGGGGTTTGTTATGCGGCTCAGGTAGAGACGAGTCCCTGGAGAAATGCAAGCTATATTTACATCCAGGTAAATTCCAGCCTGCATCCTCAAAAGAATAAAGATGTAGCTCCTGCAGAGCGGTCCAGATCGGACTGACAGTGGGACGATAGTTACGCTGTCATTTTACCAGAAACATACTCATATAGCTACAAACGAGGGGCAAAAAGTCTGAAGACCACTAGGGAAACCATGTGCACTATTAAAAACCTCAGATATACTACAGATATATACCCAACAGATTTAAACATCTGGAGATCTGATCTTCATGTGATCAACACTGAGAGATGGAGGTAATCTCGCTAAAAACTCACACAACTGAAGAAACTAAATAAAATTGAATTAATAGAAATGTCATTTTTCTGAGAGGAGAAAGTTCAAATTCTATACCTGGTTTAAATGTTTAGAATTAGGATTAGGAGCAGAAGATCAGCTGCAGATGATCAGAACATGGAGTCTGATTTAAACCTCAGACATTTAGTCTGGTCTGATCTTAATTGATGGTTGAAGTGAGGGGTGAAGAAGATCACCATCATGGCCAGATCCAGAGAGCTCTCTGACCTAACTAACGCTCTTGTTGCTGAATGCAATCAAATCCTCACAGCAATGCTTCTCCAAAATCTAGTAGAAAGTCATCCTCTCTGGACAGTAGAGATGGTCTCTCCAACAAAAGCCGGAGATACTCTTTAATAACACTGTATGATTTTTTATGTTTTTGCTTTATATGTAATATATGCATGTCAGCATAACTATAGCACAGCTAATCCAGACATTATATGATATTATTTATGACACATAAGCCTTATGAATGCATTTATCAAGCATTATGAATACAAGATCCATAAGAAGCATCACCATCTTCTCATCTACCTACAGTTACAGATGTAGGATGTACGAAAGGTTTATCATCTGCACTTTCCCACAGTTTCTCCACTAGTTTCAATCAGTTGGAATAACTGATTACCTGATTACTTTCGATTAATAACAGAATAATTAATCGAAAGGTAAGACGAGGCATTGGAAGGCGTGAGCTCTACAGGGGATCTAGGAGGGTTAAGCTAAATCCTGCAGAACGTGACGGCGTCTCTCTCTATCTAATTCTCTCAGCTCGTCCCTCTCTCTGCTGTTTGTAATGAGCTGGTGGGGAATGAAATAAAGGAACATGCTTCTCATTAATTATGAGCTGCAGCCAAGTCCCACTTGGAGCCAATTTGGGGCAGGGTTTGAACGTACTGATTTATCAGAGCCGGGCCGAGCAGAGTTTTGCTCGATATCTCCGTCCCACCTGCCTCGACACACACTCAAATTAATCACACGCATACGCACCGCTGAAGTACGCTTTACCTGGACGCATTAACATTAAATCAAATAATCCAGCTGTGGTACCCAGGGATGAGGTGATTGGGAATTCTGGAGCATCTTCAGATTTTCTGGGATTGTTAAAATGCAACAGCAAAAATATAAAAAAAAAAATCACACACTGATTAACCTAATCCATAGCCCCCTAGTGGTGGTATAATGCAACTGTACTGGTTGAGTTTGTGTGTTTACTGGTGTAAATGAGCCTCCAGTGGAGTTAGGGTGATGTGTGTTTACACTGCCCACAGTAAAATTGATCAGTGTGTAGAATCCATCAGCAGAGCTTCCTGTGAGACACCATGTTTTTACTGCTGTATGGAAGCTGGAGGAGGCTTCGGTGCTTGTTGGATGCGCTGTGTTTTTTCCAGAGTAAGTATGAGCTCATTCAGAGCGCAGTTTGGATCTGTAAGAGCTTATTACTGTTCTTATCCAATCAGAGAAAGGATGAAGTGAGTGATGGGTGACTGATATTCATGTTCATGTGTTTGTTGTTGAGAATGAGAGTTTCTGACACTACTAAACATCTACGAATGTTGGGCTTCATTAGATTATCTTCCTTACAGATTCAAGTAAATAAAGCCACATCAGGGAGGATCATGTTCTAATGGAGGATATGAGATGAAATGGAAGTTACGGTGGGAAATTATTAGGCGTTCATGTAAACAAGTTTGGTGTGTATGATTTATGATGACTGGACCACTAGAGATGATCCAATTGCTTGAAATAAAATATTTTATTTAAAAGTTCCCCATACAGCAAAATGAGGCTCTGAACATTTCAAAACTTCTTCCTGTAGCGTTCTTGTCACCCTGTGGCCACTAATGGATCAAACTCAGCATCCTCACTCCATAGGAAGCTCTGCAACACTGCATATTTGACAATTTTATGAATATGTATGTATATATATATATATATATATATATATATATATATATATATATGGAGTTCTGTGTCTTCAAACTCTTGACAGGAAGTGTTCCTGTAGCCGCTGTTGCCGCTGTTGCCATAATGGACCAAACACTGCATCCTTAACAGTGCTGGATATTTTTGCAAATACACCAAATAAAATTGAATTAATAGAAATGTCATTTTTCTGAGAGGAGAAAGTTCAAATTCTATACCTGTTTTAAATGTTTAGAATTAGGATTAGGAGCAGAAGATCAGCTGCAGATGATCAGAACATGGAGTCTGATTTAAACCTCAGACATTTAGTCTGGTCTGATCTTAATTGATGGTTGAAGTGAGGGGTGAAGAAGAACACCATCATGGTCAGATCCAGAGAGCTCTCTGACCTAACTAACGCTCTTGTTGCTGAATGCAAATGCAACACAGATATGAGATTTTGGTTGCCACTCAAACTCTAAAGCTTGAAAAGAAGCCAAGATGTCTTCAAACCCTTAACCAGCACTATTCAAGTAGCTGATGTGGCAACTGATGGACCAAACACAGCATCTTTACCAAGAGGCAAAGTTACCATTTTAGAGATATAGGGTTTTGTTAAAACTCGACAAAAAAAGCCAAGTTGTCTCCAAACTTATGAACAGCAGTACTTCTTTAGTCACTAATGGACCAAACTCAGCATGCCCGCTCCATAGAAAGCTCTTCGATGCTGCATACGTGACAAAATTACCATTATAGAGAAATTGTGTTTAGATGCCACTCAAACTATGAACATTTCTACAGAAGCCAAGATGTTCTCAGATGGACCAATGGACCAAACTCAGCATTATCGCATCACAGTCTGCTCCACAATACTGCATATTTGGCTCTTTTCTTCGACTTTTGCCACTGAACATTTCAAAAGAAGCCAATGTGTCTTTCAACCCTTGACAAGTAGAGCTCCGGTAGCTCCTGTGGCCACTCATGGACCAAACTTGGCATCAATCCATAGGAAGCTCCACAACACTGCATATTTGGCAAAAGTTCCTCCTTTTTAACCTTTTTTTGGCTTTAATACCATTTGAACTCAATGTTTCTGTGGACACTAATAGACCAAACTCTGCATCAGTAGTCACAATACTGGAATTTGGCACTATTTGGCACTAAGTGGGATTTGCTTATCACTCAAACTCTGACCATGAAAAATGGATCCCTGTAGCGTTTATGTAGCCACTGTAGCTGCTATGTGACTAAATTGAACATTTTCAAACCACAGTACTGCATATTTGGCAAATGTACCCCTTTTCTTGTGGTTTTGTTACCATTCGAACCACTCAAAAGTAGCCATGGTGTCTACAAACTCTTGACCGGCCAGGTCCCTATAGCTGCTTTGGCCCCTCATGGACCAAACTCAGCATCCTTGCACCACAATCAGCTCCACCATGCTGCATATTTGGCAAAGGTTTCTCTTTTCGCCTCTTTTCCTTTGGCTTTATTACCACTTGAACCACTTGCATCTTTGCCAAGAGTCACAATACTGGAAATTTGGCAAAGTTACTATTACAGTGCTATGGGATTTTGTTGTCAGTCAAACTCTGACCATTTCAAAATACGCCCCTGTAGCGTTCCTGCAGCCGCTGTAGCTGCTAATGGACTAAATTTGACATTTACAAACCACAGTACTGCATATTTGGCAAACTCAAACCACTCAAAAGAAGCCTAGGTGTCTACAAACCCTTGACCGACCAGGTTCCCATAGCTACGTTGACCCTTCATGGACCAAACTCAGCATCCTCGCACCACAGTCGTCTCCACCACGCTGCATATTTGGCAAAAGTTCCTCTTTCCACTGCCCTTCCTCTGGCTTTGTTACCACTCAAACTCCACTGTGGCCACTAACGGACCAGTCCCGGCATTCTGGCTCCCCAGGAAGCTCCACAATACTGCATATTTGGCAATATCTGACCGTCCGAAAGAGATGTTGGAGTTTTGTTCACTCAAACTCTGAGCATTTCAAAGGCATTCCTGTAGCGTTCCTGTAGCCGCTGGGGCCACTAATGGACCAGACTCAACGTCCTTGCTCCATGGGAAGCTCTGAGGTACTGCATGTTTTCCTATGAGGAGTGATTTTGCTCTGCTGAATGTGGAGCAGGTGAGCTTCAAAGTGCAGCAAACCTTCAGTGCAGCAGCGAAGTTCAAAAGATCTAACCAGCCGCTCGCTGACATCCACTTCCTGCCTGAAAAAATATGCTCTGCCAAGCCGAACCGCTATTAACGAGCGAGTGCAAAGATGCAGACATTGAACGTCGGAAAAAACAAGCGGCGCAGCGAACACAAACACACACCTAAACGCTTATTCAGCATCTCTTAAACAGCGAATACGAAAAAAACTAAACACCTTGGCTGCCCTCATTGGCTTGCATATATATTCAGCGCTGATCTTTCATGCATAGAGTTGCAGCTAATGACAATCGCAAGCTGCCGTGGGGGAAAAAGGGGGAAAAGAAAAAGCTTTGATCGGACACACACTTACACACACACTCACACTTAAACACACACTCACACTTACACACACACTCACACTTACACACACACTCACTCTAGGCTACCTCAGACACAATGGGATTGATCAGTCAAAGCCTACCTTCTATTATTTGCCCAGAACAAAAGGATTCGGGGGGCTGTGAGCCTGGATTGTGCGAAAGCCACTGGGCGGTCATCGGCGTTTATTATATTCTGGACAGAACGGGGGGGGAAAAAGAAGGGGACTAAGCGGTCTAAATGCTCTGAAATCTTACAGTATTAAAGTCTTCCTCAGGCAGGATCCAGCTTAACTTCAGCTCCAACCTCCAACTGAAAGGTGGTTTTAGGGCACCGCAAGAGTCCAGAGTTTCAGAAACCAGTTACCAGTAGAGACCACACACACACACACACACACACACACAAGTTTAAAGCCCATAAACTACTATTAAGAGACTGTCTGGATAAGTCAAGCCTAAGCATCTGTACGTCTTAATATTAATTTTAATAATCATTTTGCTGCATATAAAAAACTTGACACAATAGAAACCAGAGCAAAACTCCTCCTTAGGCACGATTCTAAACTGCTCACATGGTGAAGCTTACTAAACCCCGGGAGTTATTATTGAGTTAATAAGCCATAAGATTGCCAGCATGTTCACTTTGAGGCTCATCATGAAACAGCCACTATATGGAAGCCCATTGACTGAGTTAATGTCATTAAGTTGAGCCCCTGAGCCCCTCAGGGTTATTATTCAGTCTCTACGCTGGAAACAGTGCAGCCTGGTTAAGATATTATGAAGTTATAACCGTGAGGAATTGCTGGAAATGCTGGGCAGGCAGTCTGGCAGGGTCCATGAAGGTTAAATAGTTAAAGCCTTCCTTCATTGTTAATTCATGTGTTCAGGAACAACGGTAGTTCAGCCAAGCAGCTTGCTTTTCTCGTCCTCTCTTCGTCGTTTCCAGTCTTTCTCACTCTATCCCTCTCTCCATCTGTCCTCCAGCCTCTATATTCTCCTCCATTCCCTCTCCTCCCTTCCTCCATCTGTATCTGCTGTAGCTCCTCTTCTCCTCCTCATCTTTCTACTGATTCCTCTTCTTCTTCTTCGCTCCTCTTTTTAGCCTTGTTCCTCGTCAAAAGCCACAATGCTGAATATTTTGCAAATACACCATTACAGGGATCGTGTTGCCACTCAAACTCTGAAGCTTTAAAAGAAGTCATGATGCCTTCAAACCCTTGACCAGCAACATTCCTGTAGCTGACATGACGACCGATGGACCAAACTCAGTCACCTCGGTGAGAGGCAAAGTTACCATTTTAGAGATATAGTACTCCTCTTAACCTCTTTCAATCCTCCTTCTTCAGTCCACTTTCCTCGCACCTACTCAGTTGTTTCTCCCTTCTTTCCTCCCCTTCATCGTCCTCTCTTTCAATCCTTCTACTCAGTCCTCCTCCCTCTCCTTTCTCCTTCACCTATTTCAATCCTCATCTTCAGCTCATTTACCCCCTTTCAATCCTCCTCTTCAGTCCTTTTTTCTAATCTTATCTCTCCTTTCCCCCACATCTTTCCAACCTTCTCCACAGTCATCTTTCCTCTCTTTCAATCCTTCTCAGTCCTCTTTTCCTCCTCCTCCATCTCCCTTTCCTCTCACCTCTTTCAATCCTCATCTTCAGCTCATTTTACCCCTTTAAATCCTCCTCCTCAGTCCTCTTTTCCTCTGCCTCCCTCTTCATCCCCCTCACCTCTTTCAAATCTTACCTCTCATTCCACTTCCTCAGTCCTCTATTTCCCTCTTCTTTTCACCTCTCTCAAATCTCCCCTTCAGTCCACTTTCCTCTTTCAATTCTCCTCTTCAGTCCTCTTTTCCTCCACCTCCTTCCTCATCCCCCTCACCTCTTTCAATCCTCCTCTTCAGTCCTCTTTTCCTCCACCTCCTTCCTCATCCCCTCACCTCTTTCAATCCTCCTCCTCAGTCCTCTTTTCTTCCACCTCCCACCTCTGCCCCTCACCTCTTTCATTTCTCTTCTTTAGCTCTTCCCTCCTTTTCAATCCTCCTCTTTAGTCTCATTTTCCTCTATTTCCTTCCTCCTCAGTCTTCTTTTCCTCATCTTCTCTCCTCTCTCCCTCACCTCTTTCAATCCTGTTCCTCAGCTCACTTTACACCCTTTCAGTCCTCCTCAGTTCTTTTTTTCCTCCTCTTCCCTCTCCTTCCCCTCATCTTTTTCAATCCTCCTCTTCTGTCCTCTTTTCCCACTCTTCCCTCCACATCTTCAAACCTCCTCCTCAGTCCTTTATTCTCCTCTTCCTCTTCTTTTCACCTTACATCTTTCAAACCTCCCCTTCAGTCCTCAAACCTCTTTTCCTCCACCTCCCTCCTCATCCCCCTCATCTCTTTCAATCCTCCTCTTCAGCTTATCCCATCTTTTCAGTCCTCTGTGTCCCTCTCCTTTCTTCCCTCACCTCTTTCCCTTAACCTCTTCAGTCCTCTTGTTCCTCCTCCTCGTTCCTCTCCCCTTTGCCTCCACTCTCTTCTTTTACTTCGCTCCATTTGTCATTCTCTCTTCTGTCCCCCCCTTTTCCTCATATCTCCCTCTTTCCCCTCCTGTCCCCGTCCTTCTCCTCTTCCGTCTCGATGTAAATGTTAAACTTATAATGTGTAATCTAGGTTGTTGACGGTGTCGTCGTCCTGCTGCACTTATATAACCTCCTCCTCTCCGCCTGCTTTCCTGGGTCATCACAAACTCCTCAGCGTTCCCTCCGATATCCCTCCATCACTTCTGCGCACACACACACGCGCACACACACACACACACACACACACACACACACTCGCATGCATCAAAACACAGCAATCTGGAAGCTGGGAGCATCTCTGCATCGGCTAATCCAAACATCTCTCTCTCTCCGCCTGACACACACAGCCGTTTCCCCCCCGACGGTAACCAGCAGCAGAGCGAGGGTCTTACCTTCAGCAGCACACACTCCTCCACAGCCCAGTGCACGCGCGAGAGAGGAGAGCGCGACTGTGTGTGTGAGGGATGTGAAAGCGCTCGTCTCTCTGCGCTCCTCTCACTGAGGGAGGAGAGGTGGTACCTCACACACACACACACACACACACACACACACACACACACTCCACTGACATCTGCTTCTTTCTTTAAACTCATTGGCTAACAGGGATGATTCCTATTTAGCCAGACCCACCGTCTCCCCCGAGCACACACCCCTAACCAGCACACACACACACACACACACACACACACACACACACAAACTGCATGCTCTCTCTCTCTCTCTCTCTACACCACTGCTCCATTCTCTTTATCTCTCTGTGAATAGCGCTCTCTATATAGTAGGTCTTTCTGCACTGTCTCTCTCTCTTTCAATACTGTCTCTCTCTTTCAGTACTGTCTCTCTTTCAGTACTGTCTCTCTCTTTCAATACGGTCTCTCTTTCAGTACTGTCTCTCTTTCAGTACTGTCTCTTTTTTCAGTACGGTCTCTCTTTCAGTACTGTCTCTTTTTTCAGTACTGTCTCTCTTTCAGTACTGTCTCTCTCTGTACTGTATTTTTCCTTTAGTACTGTCTCTCTTTCAATATGGTCTCTCTCTTTCAGTACTGTCTCTCTTTCAATACGGTCTCTCTTTCAGTACTGTCTCTTTTTTCAGTACTGTCTCTCTTTCAGTACTGTCTCTCTCTGTACTGTATTTTTCCTTTAGTACTGTCTCTCTTTCAATATGGTCTCTCTCAGTACTGTCTCTCTTTCAATACGGTCTCTCTTTCAGTACTGTCTCTTTTTTCAGTACTGTCTCTTTTTTCAGTACTGTCTCTCTTTCAATACGGTCTCTCTTTCAGTACTGTCTCTTTTTTCAGTACTGTCTCTCTTTCAGTACTGTCTCTCTCTGTACTGTATTTTTCCTTTAGTACTTTCTCTCTTTCAGTACTGTCTCTCTCTTTCAGTACTGTCTCTCTCTGTACTGTATTTTTCCTTTAGTACTTTCTCTCTTTCAGTACTGTCTCTCTCTTTCAGTACTGTCTCTCTTTCAATACGGTCTCTCTTTTTCAGTGATGTCTCTTTCAGTACTGTCTCTCTTTCAGTACTGTCTCTCTTTCAATACTGTCTCTCTTTTTCAGTGATGTCTCTTTCAGTACTGTCTCTCTTTCAGTACTGTCTCTCTTTCAGTACTGTCTCTCTTTCAATACGGTCTCTCTTTTTCAGTGATGTCTCTTTCAGTACTGTCTCTCTTTCAATACTGTCTCTCTTTCAATACTGTCTCTCTCTTTCAGTACTGTCTCTCTCTGTACTGTATTTTTCCTTTAGTACTGTCTCTCTTTCAATACGGTCTCTCTTTTTCAGTGATGTCTCTTTCAGTACTGTCTCTCTTTGTATTGTGTCTTTCTTTCAGTACTGTCTCTTTTCAGTACTGTCTCTTATTTAGTACTGTCTTTCTCTGTACTGTATTTGTCCTTTAGTACTGTCTCTCTTTCAGGACTGTCTCTCTTTCAGGACTGTCTCTTTGTTCAGTACAGTATTTTTCTTCCAGTACTGTCTTTCAGTACCTTCTCTCTTTCAGTGTTGTCTCTTTTTAGTACTGCCTCTCTCTTTCAGTAATGTCTCTCTCTGTACTGTATTTTTCCTTTAGTACTGTCTCTTTCTTTCAGTACTGTCTCTCTCTTTCAGTAATGTCTCTCTCTGTACTGTATTTTTCCTTTAGTACTGTCTCTTTCTTTCAGTACTGTCTCTCTCCTTCAGTACTGTCTTTCTTTGTATTGTGTCTTTCTTTCAGTACTCTCTTTCTCAGTACTGTCTTTCTCGGTACTTTATCTTTAGTACTGTCTCTCTTTCCATACTGTCTCTTTTTTCAGTACTCTATTTTTCTTTCAGTACTGTATCTCAGTACTGTTATATCACTGTTATATGTCTCTTTCAGTACTGTCTTTCTGCACTGTCTCCATACTCTCTTTCAGTACTATGTCTCTCTTTCTGAACGTTCTCCCTCTTTTCTCTTTAAGTGTTGTCTCTCTTAGTACTGTCCCCCTTTATCAGTACTGTCCTTCTTTCAGTACTGCCTCTTTCTGAACTTTGTCCCTCTTTCTGCATTGTCTCTCCTTCAGTGCTGTCTCTCTCTTTCAGTACTAGGTCTTTCTGTCTCTTTCTGTACTACTGTGTCTCTATGTACTATGTCTCTCTCTTGTTTTGTCTCACTTTCTGTACTGTGGAAACATTAGAAAAAAAACAACTAGAATTTTCCAAAGAACACAAAGATCAGGACATCTAAAACAATGTGCTTTGGACAAATTAATTCAAAGTTTAATTATTTGGACGCAGTAATAGGGCATGTCTGATGCAAACCAGACACTGCATTTGAGCACAAGAGCTCATATAAGCTGTGAAGCATAGAGGTGGAGAGGTCATGGTTTGGGGCTGCTTTTCTACAGTAAGGTCTGGAGAGATTTCCAACATAGAACCCAGTATGAATTCTTTACTGTATCAGATAGCACTGGAAAATGTGAGGGCATCTGTCTCAAAATTAAAGCTGAAATGCTACAGAGCTGAAAGAATTCTGCATGGAGGAGTGGGATATTCCCCCATATTCATCTTCATGCACCTTTACCTATTCCAATACATCTACTACCCTCTTCGATCCATTACCCTATAGCCCCATTACCCTGCCAAAACCCTTATCCCTTATTACCCCTATAATCCAGAATAAACTTAACAACTCCATAACCCCCACACACCTTGATCAAGTCCCATGCAACTATTACCCCCTCTGACCCCAGTACTCCCATAGCCCCATTACCCTCCCACAACCTTTATTACCCCATGGACCAGAATAGTGTATCTGAGAACCTGCATAATGCCCATGCACTTTTTTTCCTCTCCTAACTGTCATGGCTTTAATAACCCACCCTTATTGCCCCCATACTTTAGTATAAGGTTGACAATGCCATAATCCTTAATACCCCCACTAATCAAGTGCAACTATTACCCCTCCAGAATGATCCAAATCCAAATATTCACCCATACCCCCAATTACTTTCACCCTATCCCATCCAAGCTATTCTCTACTCTGATCTTATTAAACCCCCATAACCCATTATCCCTCCACAAGCCTACCAAACTTCCCAGTACCCCATATCCTCAAATAATGACTTCATTACAATGAGTCTGTCCAGTCAACATCTATCCAGTCTGGGGAATGAGGAGTCCCCTTTTTTGAGTTCCCACTAGGGGGCTAGACCCATATTTCTGGAATAATGATGGAATTGAACAAAGGGGCTTTAATCTGCTGTCTGTCCCAGGAGGTGCTGAGTGTTATTCTCTTCTCCATTTGTGTCACAGCTCGGAATTCCAAAGTTTTGAGCTTTGGAGAAATGTTACTATTTGGAACTTGAGGGGGAAAAAATTAACACACTAAATTTAATGAAGCTTGAGAGCCTGGTGTTCTCTCACCTCTACACATTGACAGATGGCAGAATAGAGTGTGAAATTTTAGAGCGTTTCCACCAGTGGATTACAAGGCCGCAGAATCAGACCCTGGCGTTTGCTGGATGCAACCAAAATTGTAATAAATAAAGCCAAGCACAATGTAAAATCACATCCTGCATGAAGTACTGTCCTGATCTGTAATTAGCTTCATGATGTACATATTGCAAGTTATAATTCTACCTTACACTCACACAAACTTCCTCTTGTTTTTTTTTTCCTCTTTCAATTCATCCTCACAGTATCTCCCCCTAACTGATCTATATCCTCATCATCTTGGTCTCACTATGTAATCATTTTTTGTATACAGTGCTTGTTTACCATTTGTGTTTGTGTAGCATCTCCATTATGAATACCTCTGTGCTTTATATTTATGCCTCCTCATTAGCTCCCAGTGTTAATTGGACTTCAATAAAGCTCACTCGCAGATACAACTTCCATCTATATGCAGGCAGTAATAGAATGCAATGCCAGCCATGGATACAGCAAGACTGTTCAAGCATCAAATGCAGATCAGTGAGGCGAATAACAGCAAGCTGATAGTGGGTTTCAAATTACTGATGCATTTAGAGCTTGCCTTGGCATCTATTCGTCTTGGGTCAGGTCATGATCATTTTTTTTTTCTGTTGCCAATGTGAAAACCTTCCCCATTGCTCAATAAGGTGCTTGTAATAAGGTGGTTTAAGATGTTTCTCCCATCACCAAAGACATTTCTCTTGTGGCCAAATGAGGTGTTTTCCATAACCAAATTGTTTTTTGATTATGGCCAAAGACCGTTCTTCCATTGCCAAAAAAAGATGCTTTCCACATGGCCAAAGATAACACTTTTCCTGTCAATAAGGGAAGGCACTTTTTCCAAAGCCTGAAAGGTGTTCTTCCCAAAGCTGGGTGAGACTCTTCTGCCACAGCCAAGGAACATGTTTCCCATCAACAAAGAAAAAGAAGAAGAAGCCAAAGGAAGTGCTTTCTGAGGAAAAGAAGACCTTTTCCTGTAGCCAGAGACGACGCTTTTCATATCACAAGGAAAGTACCTGATAACTTGCTCTTCTCAAAGCCAAAGAAGATGCTTCCCTAGTGGACAAAGAAGAAAGAGACTTCTGAGACCAAAGAATAAGATGCTCTTTGAACTAAGAAAGAAGACATTTCTCTGACCAAAGGCAACATTTTTCTGGTCACCAAAAGTAGTCCCTTTTGTGAAACATAAGAAATTGCTTTAGCTTTAGAAATAGCTTTAGCTTTAGTTGATGCTTCTTGCATCACAAAAGACGATATGTTTCCAAAGTCTGAAAGCTGCTCTTCCCAAAGCCGGATGAGACTCTTCTCCCACAGCCAAAGAACATGTGTTCCCATCACCAAAGATGATACTTGGAGCCAAAGGAAAATGCTTTCTGAGGAAAAAGAAAGACCTTTTCCTGTAGACAGAGACAACGCTTTTCCTATCACAAAGGTAAGCACCTGAGAAGTTGCTCTTCCCAAAGAAGAAAAACTTTTCTGGAGAGCAAAGACAAAGCTCTTCTTCTGGTGAAAGAAGTTGGTCTCTGAACATCGAAAGTAGACCCTTCTCCCGTGGCCAAAGACGCCACTTTTCACATGACCAAAGGCAACATTTTCCGGTCACAAAGTAGACCCTATTTGTTAAAGATAAGAAATTGCTTTTTTTTTTCAAAGCCTAAAAAGACATTTCCCTATTGGCCAAAGAAGAAAGACACTTCTGAGACCAAAGAAGAAGATGCTCTTCTAACCAAGAAAGAAGACATTTCTCTGGCCAAAGACAACATTTTTCTGGTCACCAAAAGTCTATTTTGTGAAACATAAGAAATTGCTTTAGCTCTAGGAAAAGATGATGCTTCTTCCATCACCAAAGACAATTTCTTCCCAAAGCTGGGTGAGACTCTTCTACCACAGCCAAAAAAAAAAATGTCTTCCCATCACCAAAGAAGATGTTTTCTGAGGAAAAAGAAGACATTTTCCTGTAGACAGAGACAAAGAAAGCACCTGAGAAGTTTCTCTTCCCAAAGAAGAAAGACTTTTCTGGAGAGCAAAAAGAAAGCTCTTCTTCTGGTCAAAGAAGTTGGTCTTCGAACGTCGAAAGTAGGCGCTTCTCCCGTGGCCAAAGACGTTGCTTTTCACATGACCAAAGGCAACATTTTTCCAGTCACAAAGTAGACACTTTTTGTTAAAAATAAGAAATTCCTTTTTTTTTTCAAAGCCTAAGAAGTTGATTCTTCCCAAAGCCAAAGAAGACACTTCCCTTGTGGCCAAAGAAGAACAATGATGACAAGAAGAAGACAAAGCTCTTCTTGTGGTCAAAGAAGCTCTTCAAACAAAAGGAAAAAGACACTTCTCCTATGGACAAATACGATTATTTTTACATGGCCAAAAGTCACCAAACGTAGGCCCTTTTATAAAACATAAGAAATTGCTTATCCTAAAGCTAAAGATCATGCTTCTTCCATCACCAAAGATAAATGCCCCCCCCCCCAAATCCTAAGAACATGCTTTTCTCATGGTCTGAGAAGTTGCTTATCCCAAAGATAAAGGAGACGCTTCTCCTGTGGCTGAAAAAGGCACTTGACCTGCTTCAGTGCTCGTCACTAGCTCTTACCACATCACCATGGCTACTCCAGTATTCCAGCCTGCTTCTTTCATAACCCACCTTTGCCATAGTGGGCTCACTGAGGATTCTGCTTCTCTTCCTAGCTCCTCATTCAGACAATGCACAGCTCCCCTTGTGGTTGAAGGAAGTCTGCAGGCGGGGCTTGCTGTAGTTTTTCTGTGAATGGTTGTGGAACACTGCTACTCCCCTGAAACCCTCACATATGCTTCTAACCTAGTCCCCAAGGATGAGGTCCTCAGTCTTCAGCGGCAAACTCCAGATCAGTCCTGTCTTCTGCCCTCCATCCAAACCAAGTCCCTAGCCCTTATGATGTGTGGCTTAGGTTCTGGTGCCTGAAGTGGTTCTAGAGCCAGTCCCTAGTGTGACTTGTGCTGACCATAGTTTCAGCTCTAGACACCAGTTTAGCTCCACTAGTTCATGTTTCTGGCACTGTCCTTGTTCTGTCCTCGGCACATCTCTGCATTACAGCATTGGCTTCCCGCAACGCTTGTCTTCACACCTCAAAAGCTACACTTTAAGGGGGTTGTCATGATATTCCATGCAAAGCTCCATTAGTTTTCTTATTTTATGAACTTGGTGCCACCTTATAATCTCCTGTGTGTAGTTACCTTTCTGATAATCCATGTTTTCCCTTGTAAATTGGGCAGCCTTGTTAATAATTTAACTTCTTAATTAACTGAACTCCTACGTTTTCCCCTTCCTTTTGTTTGTTGAATGGATACCATATACTTTCTGTTTGCTCTCCCAATGTTAATCTGGACTTCAGTAAAACTCACTTCAATATGCATTCTACCGCCTCGACTAATCTGTTACATTACGTAAAAATTGCTCATCTGTAGATGCTTTTACCATCTTATCGCATGAAATATCTTATCAGAAGTACTTGAAGAAGGCAGATAAGTCCGCTGCCTTTAGGCGGTTTGTGCCCTGAATCCCAGTTTTCTTATTTTTTTGGCATATTTTCCAGAGTACCACAGTAAATTTCCTTAAGAAAAAATGTAAGCAGATGCCGATAAATGAGACCCATTGTTCTCAACATATGACTAAGCTAGCAAAAACATCCTTTCTGATCCAGAGCAGCAGACCACTGGAACAAATCTGACCAAACTGAATGTGTGCTACACATGACCACATTCATGAGTCCATTTGCCTCTAAACCCAGACTGTTACTGTGGATTTGCTCTTGTATTGGATACCTGCTTCAGCGGAAAGTCCATTATGTAACACTACGTGGTTAATTAGTAGCACTAACCACGGTTCCCACAAACAGGCTTTTTCTGTCCTGCACCGAAGTGGTGGAACGAACTTCTCCTGGGTGTCCAACGCTCGCTGTCCTCAAACCCAGACTGAAGACCCTCCTCTTCTGAGAGGACTTGGGTGAAGAGTAGAGTATTATGGTCTCCATATTGACTTGTGTTTAATAGAGTCTAAGATTAGAGGATCTGAATTTTAGTCTATTTAAACTAGCTGAGCTTCTTCTTCAGTAAACAGTGAAGCTCTTTTGTAAGTCGCTCTGGAGAAGAGCATCTGATAAATGTCGTAAATGTAAATTACCTTAAATTTTCAGTGTAGTTGGTGATAGTGGTTGAAAAGTGTAACATGTCGGTTTACAGAAAGACCTCCTTACCTGGGAATAACAGAACATTGGAAGGCTGCTTGGTTCTCTTTCATTTTCCGTGGCTTTTGAAAGTGAGCCAATTGTTGACTGAGGGTAAGTGGACTTTCCGCTTTAGCAGGTATCCAATACAAGAGCAAATCCACAGTAACAGTCTGGATTTAAAGGCAAATGGACTGGTGAGCGTGGTCATGTGTAGCACACATTCTGTTTGGTCAGATTTGTTCCAGTGGTCTGCTGCTCTGGATCAGAAAGGATGTTTTTGCTAATTTAGTCACATCATTGAGTACAATGGGTCTCATTTATCGGCATCTGCTTATAATTGTCTTACATTTTTCTTGAAAAAAGTTCATGTTTCAGGTTTATGACGTGTTTAGAAACCACAAAACTATCAACAGCTCTGCTTTTATTATTGATTGTACCAATGGCTGGATATAAGTTTTAGTGAGGATAAAGAGAACATGTACTTTTTCTGAATTTCTCTCTTGGTTCTAAATTTATTTTATTTTATAGAATGTTTATTAATAGAGTTTATTTACAGAGTGTTTATTTTATAAATATTTATTTTTACATGAATGGTTGCAACTGTAAAAGCTGTAATTTCCCTCCTGAGATCAATAAAGTATTTCTGATTCTGAAAGCCAGACCAAGACTAACACAGGACCACATATCTACTGAAGGTGTGTCCTATGTTTTGTACTAATTACTAGCACTAACTAATTTTTGAGTATTAAATATGCAGTATATATAAAAGTGGCAAAGTTGAGTATACCCAAACATCCAAGATACTCACTCAGAATCTGTGGATTTTGAGTGTGGCTACAATGGACACTGGTATCCCACAATCCAATGCGAAACTGGAAAGGGAGGAGCTACCCATGTCGGAACAATTATTGGAAAACATGGTGGATAATAATGCAAGTACAGCGGCAGGAGTGGCTGGAGAACTTGTGGCGTACTAGCCTGACAAACCTGCACCATTAAGATTAGTATACAGTCTATATCTTATAGTAATAGTGTGTATAGGACGTAAATGGGACACAGCCTGAGACTCATGACCCACACACCTGAAAGGAACTACAAGAGGACAGGGCTAAATTGGAGAACGCCTCAGAACACCAAGGAAACAGACTGGAGGGTGAAGGCAAAGTGGGACAGCGACTGCAGCCCTTATTAAACTGGCCACTGTCCATTCTGCCTGTAATGAGCCAGACAGAAATCAGACGCTCGCAGTGATGAAATATGAAAGAGGCTTTTCTAATGGAGACGTAATCCAAGTTCATGGTCAAAACACAGTCCAAGGTCAATTCCAAAAGTGTAGATGAATACAAACAAAATGAACAGCACACCGGCAAACAGCGGGAAATTGTGGCAAAAGCGTAGTCCAAAAAGTCCAGATTCCAAAACACAGGCAGATAATCCAAGGGGTAAGACAAAAGGCGACGGATACTGAAGAAATTCATACACAGGAATATAAGTACAGACAGAATGCTCAGTAGTTTCACCAGACTGGGAAGACTAATACCTCGCGGCAACCTATCCTAATGCCCGGGCTTAAATACTAAACTAGTGTGATTACAATCAGGCAAAAAACATTAGCATTCCAGAGCCCACGAAACCTGTGAACCACTCTCGGACTGCAGGACACTGTCCAGCATTTCTGAACAGTCTAAAGCAGAGTGGACACTGAACTCTGCTACGCCCGGAGCTCATAAGGTCTGAGCATGCTTAGCGTGCCAGGTCATCTTCATCCATTCATGCAGAACAGTGCTGATGAACTCCTCAGCAACATGCTCATGTATGCGTCTCAGGAACGTGGGCTAGGTGGGTTCCAGGTGGGCATGTTCTCAGAGTGGATTTGTACATGTTTTGGGCCTCATCATTACAGTGCACCCTAATTACCCATCTAGACATGCAGTGTATGCAGGGTACAAACCAGCTGGGGCCCATGTTTTACCCCTCCTGACCCTGGTGGGCATCCATATATGGAACCGGTGTGGAACCTGAGGACAAAACTCTGGTTTCCAGTGGGGCTGCCCATATCTGTTATCTGGGCTCCCATTTTCTCTTACTGACATCTATGAATCTGAAACGGACATCCTTGCAATTTCTGTAATGTTTTAATGGAAACTTGAGCTTTTCAAGGGTTTTTCAAAAAGGTTAGTGCTGCCCCCCTAATAAGCCAAATAAATACAATCTTAGGAGAATCAGGGAATCAGGAAACACCAGATTATGCTCAAATCAAATTATGACCAAACTCTTCGTTACCAGAATAAAACATATGAAAAACCTAAAGGTGCATTAAAGCAGCATAATGCAAGAGTTGGTATTTCTTGCTGCTGGGCTCCCCCTACAGTCAGAAGGTGTAATTTGTAATTTAAGTGTGAGTTTATTTCAAAAGGACACACTTTACACATGCATTTTACAAGCTAAAAGAAGCATGTGGACTGAGGCGGTAGAGTAATACTACAGGATCTTACACTAATATGACTATGCCCTGCCCGCTTCACCAGAGTTCCATAGTGCAGTTTCTGGAGCGCTGAATCCAGAGTAGCAAAGATAGCGGTGCTATTCAGCATGGTTTGATCAATGTGACGCTGCTTTTAAAGGAAATGCTGTGAAACCTCAGATTTGAAAGTGAGGAAAGATTACTTACGCTCTTTCAGATTCAGTGCATTCAGAACATTCCCAAAAAAGTAAGAGATGATTTTGTATTACCCTGTAAATCAAAAGACCGCCATTTCTTAGAGGTTTAAAGATTTAGTCATCAGAATTTAGTGAGCGGTCTATGAGCTGCAGCAATTTTAACCTCTGTCCAATTCCGTTTAGAGATTTTTCCCCAGCATATCTCCTCCAAATGATTCATTTCAACCAAATAATTTCATTTATTTTTAGAACATTAATCTCTGCAGCTGGAATATAAACTAAAACAGAGCTTGACTCTTCCCATCTATAGTTTAGTATACGTATCATTTAATATTTATTTAAATTAAGTTTTTACAGTGTGTACAGTTTTGTAATATATAAAATAAGAAACAAAATGAACATGATTACACAAATTTATTGAACTGTGAAATTAGCAATGCATCTTTATGTATGTTGTTTGTCTTTAAAAATAAAAACTTTGTGAAAAAATAACTGAATTATGTAATTTAACGTAAATTCACTGAACAGAAAAATAACATTTTTGCCTCTTAATATTAAGAGCAATAAAACAGCAACAGATAAAAAAGCTGTGCTAAATCCTGAACATGCCGCTGTAGTGACGCTTGTTTCACAGGAGCAGAAATACACCATCACTAGAAATACGGGACAACGCCTGCGAGGGTTCCCTCAGAGCCTCTGAACGACTGTCCTGGAACATACAGTGCTTCACTCTGCGCAGCTTAAGAAGTACAGGCAGTCGTTCTCAATCCTCCTCATTGTCTTAAAGATAAGAGAAGAAGTCATGTCTCTGTTCCTGGGCCTCATATTGCTCTCCATGTTTATTATTATGGATTATTTGCACTGCTTTCAAATGAACTCAAATATATCTATCCACTCAAAAGGTGTAGTTTCAGTTGAGGTGTACTAATGCTGCTTTAGGGTTGTAATGTATTTGGACACTGTAAAAGCTGCATGGTGCTTTTCCCAGAACCTGTTTTTAAGTGAAATTAATACTTTATTTGGAAATTACCAAATATTATTACATTTACAGCTGAAACATAAAACTAAAACTGAGTTTGGCCCTTTTTAATCTATAGTGCAGCCATTACAGTTAATATAGATTTTGAATTAACCTTGAAATTAGAATGATAAAAATGTAGTCCATCTACTTAATGAGCCAGAATACATTCAGATCTTAGTAAAACATATAAAAAAGAAAGAAGAAATGCTGTGAAACCTAACCAACCTACTAAGGTCAGGGTGTTGGATGATGATCACCATCTCCCCAAATCATCCCAAAAGTACTGGATGGAGCTCCACCACCATCATCCCAGAGAACACAGCTCTTCCACTGCTCCACAGCTCCTCAATGCTGGGGGGCTTTATACCCCTCTAGCCCACGCCTGGCATTGGAGCCAATAGGGTCATGATGTTGATCTGCTGAGATGCTGTTTGTGTGCATTTGCACATCTGAGTCAGCAATGGGTTCAGCTTAGAGTAGTGTATATATCACGTATGATACACTTGGCTTTAAAAGGGGTAAATTGTGAAAGTCTAACACATGTAAAACTCTTTCAGACGCAGATTAAACTAAACTACGCTCTTAAAAAATGAGTTGCTCCTGAGGCCGCTCAGAGCGCAGAGTGTAATTTGGTCTGACACAGGGTGTAATCTATGTCCGGGAAGATGGTCCTTAATGTTTCCTCACCAAGCAATCAGTCTGAGAGCAAACATCTGGTTATCCGAGTGCCTCCGACGCTGCGTTTCTGACACGGCGGCGGCGGCTTGTGTGGTTCAGGAGGGCCTTCTTGGCCTCCTCACCTCACAGCTGTAATTGGCAGGGCTGCCGATAAACCGCTGAACTCCTGTCACTCCAGTTTGATGCACATCTCCTGCCTCCACCTTTTTTTCTTGTGCCAAAGAACAAAACATCTAAGCTATAAATAAACCCCTCTCACACGTCGGAAAGATGCTTCAGCTCACTGTGTGCAGGTATGAGGTGTCCAACACCACAGGAGGCTCTGAAGACAAGCGCTGGAGGGACAATCTCCTCTGACAGCTGCCCGCTGTGAGGTATAAAAGGAGTTTCTCAGCCTGATCTGCATCTGCCTATAGCTGATTACCACAGACATTCATTTCAACACTGAGAAAAGAACAGAAGACGTGAGTTACCACAACTTGGTTTAGCAAAAAGCTTTTCTACTTCATTTTCCTTTTCTACACTATATGTCCACATATTTATGGACACCCCCTTTTACGAACCCTAAACCCTACTTTAAGTTGCACCCATTGCTGACACAGATGTGCAAATGCACACAGACAGCTTGTCTAGTCCCTGTAGAGGAGAAGTACTGCCAATAGAATAGGACCCTCTGGAGCAGATCAACATCATGACCCTATTGGCTCCATGCTGCCTAATAATGTCTGGCGTGGGCTAGAGGGGTATAAAGCCCCCCAGCATTGAGGAGCTGTGGAGCAGTGGAAGAGCTATGTTCTCTGGAATGATGGTGGTGGAGCTCCATCCAGCACTTTTGAAGGGATGATTTGGGTGTAAAAGTATGTATACTATAGTGAAGGTATGCATTATGGGATGGGGGGAGAGCAGAACTCCTGGTTTATTTATTATTTTTTATAAACTGAAATGGATCATAAGAAAGGTGAACAAAGCTGATTGGGTGTGTTCTGCTGGAGGCTGGGATTGAACCTGCAACCCACCGAATCAAGGGCCAGTGTGTTACCACTGCACAACAAGGGAGGCGTCAAAAGAAGTAACAAAAAGAAGTAACAAAAAAAAAAAAAAAAAAAAAACTACACGAAGTGTTGGGGGAAAAAAGGCATGAATGGCAAACAAAGGAGACACACAAAGTAGTGTCCTTGAACAAAGGGAAGCAATAAACACCAAACAGGGTTCAACAAAAGACACCCTCAGCCTTGGAGCTGAAAATGAGGCTGTAACTGCAATGTTCGTTCCACAGAAACAAATAAACTTAAAGACAGTGAGCTGAGCCCAGCTCACACTTTAAACATAGAGCACTTTCCTAAATCAAAAACTCAACTTAACTTAACTTGACTTCTTTCTTTACTTTGTCTATGTTCTTGTTTCCATTTTATCAGTTTACCATCTGCCCCTCTTCAAAGGTGCAGCACTGAGTCACTATTTAGGAGAGCTTTTATGCAGAGCCCAGCAGGTGTGACTGATCAGCTGTAATTAGCATTTGGGGATTCTGGGAAATGGAGTTTTTAGAGCTGCTCCCAGCTGCTGTTTTACTACACCGCTTTAGCCAATCTAACTCAGTTAAAGAGCTGAAACTGTACTATAGTGAAAGTATGATACTGTATCCCAATCTAACTCAATTAAAGAGCTGAAACTGTACTATAGTGAAAGTATGATACTGTATCCCAATCTAACTCAATTAAAGAGCTGAAACTGTACTATAGTGAAAGTATGGTACTGTATACCAATCTAACTCAATTAAAGAGCTGAAACTGTACTATAGTGAAAGTATGGCACTGTATCTCAATCTAACTCAATTAAAGAGCTGAAACTGTACTATAGTGAAAGTATGGTACTGTATCCCAATCTAACTCAATTAAAGAGCTGAAACTGTACTATAGTGAAAGTATGGTACTGTATACCAATCTAACTCAATTAAAGAGATGAAACTGTACTATAGTGAAAGTATGGTACTGTATACCAATCAAACTCAATTAAAGAGATGAAACTGTACTATAGTGAAAGTATGGTACTGTATCCCAATCTAACTCAATTAAAAGAGCTGAAACATTTACATTTACATTTATGGCGTTTAGCAGACGCTCTTATCCAGAGCGACTTACAAAGTGCTTTGCTATTTACCCAAGAAAGAAACCATAGCTAGTTAGAATAGACTAATAATTCAAAGATCTAATCTTAGACATTACTAAACACAATACAATAAGGTGACCATAGTACTCTAATCGTCCAAGTCCTCTCTGAAGAGGTGGGTCTTCAGTCTGCGTTTGAAGACAGCGAGCGACTCGGCCGTTCGGACACCCAGGGGAAGCTCGTTCCACCACTTTGGTGCAGGACAGAAAAAAGTCTGGACGCTTGTCTTCCGTGGATCTTAAAGGATGGCGGGTCGAGCCGAGCCGTACTTGAAGCTGGAAGAGCTCTTGGTGCAGACCGGCTTTTGACCATTGCCATCAAGTATGGAGGGGCCGGCTGGTCCAGTCTTGGCTTTGTAGGCCAGCGTCAGGGTTCTGAATCTGATGCGGGCAGCAGCTACAGGAAGCCAGTGGAGAGAACGCAGCAGTGGAGTGACATGGCTAAATTTTGGGACATTGAAGACGACCCGTGCCGCTGCATTCTGGATGAGTTGCAGGGGCCTGATGGTGCGCAGAGGGAGACCAGCCAGAAGAGAGTTGCAGTAGTCAAGTCTGGACGTGACGAGAGACTGAACAAGCACCTGGGTGGCCTCTCTAGAGAGGAAGGGTGGAATTCTCCGGATGTTGTACAGAAGAAATCTGCAGGACCGAGTTACGTTTGCAACATGACTTGAGAACGATAACTGATCATCCATCACTACACCAAGGCTTCGGGCTTCAGTAGAAGGAGTGACCAGTGAGTTCTCAAAGGTGATGGCAAGATCGTTTTTTGGTCCAGCAGTTCCTGGGATGTACAGCAGCTCCGTCTTGCTGGGGTTGAGTTTGAGGTGGTGAGCCGCCATCCAAGAAGAGACGTCGGCGAGGCATGCTGAGATACGGGCAGAAACCTGTGTGTCAGACGGTGGGAAAGAGAGCATGAGTTGAGTGTCGTCGGCGTAACAGTGGTAAGAGAATCCATGGGAGGATGTCACTTTACCAAGAGAGCGAGTGTAGAGTGAGAAAAGAAGAGGACCAAGAACCGAGCCTTGTGGAACGCCAGTGGAGAGACTACAAGGAGCGGACGTGTCGCCCTGCCATGTTACCTGGTATGAGCGTCCCTGCAGGTATGATGCAAACCATTGTCATGCAGAGCCGGTGATTCCAAGACCGGCAAGGATAGACAGGAGGATCTTGTGGTCCACTGTGTCAAAGGCAGCGGAGAGGTCAAGAAGGAAGTCATAAATGATTTGGATGTAACTGTACTATAGTGAAAGTATGGTACTGTACCCCAATCTAACTCAATTAAAGAGCTGAAACTGTACTATAGTGAAAGTATGGTACTGTACCCCAATCTAACTCAATTAAAGAGCTGAAACTGTACTATAGTGAAAGTATGGTACTGTATCCCAATCTAACTCAATTAAAGAGCTGAAACTGTACTATAGTGAAAGTATGGTACTGTATCTCAATCTAACTCAATTAAAGAGCTGAAACTGTACTATAGTGAAAGTATGGTACTGTATACCAATCAAACTCAATTAAAGAGATGAAACTGTACTATAGTGAAAGTATGGTACTGTATCCCAATCTAACTCAATTAAAAGAGCTGAAACATTTACATTTACATTTATGGCGTTTAGCAGACGCTCTTATCCAGAGCGACTTACAAAGTGCTTTGCTATTTACCCAAGAAAGAAACCATAGCTAGTTAGAATAGACTAATAATTCAAAGATCTAATCTTAGACATTACTAAACACAATACAATAAGGTGACCATAGTACTCTAATCGTCCAAGTCCTCTCTGAAGAGGTGGGTCTTCAGTCTGCGTTTGAAGACAGCGAGCGACTCGGCCGTTCGGACACCCAGGGGAAGCTCGTTCCACCACTTTGGTGCAGGACAGAAAAAAGTCTGGACGCTTGTCTTCCGTGGATCTTAAAGGATGGCGGGTCGAGCCGAGCCGTACTTGAAGCTGGAAGAGCTCTTGGTGCAGACCGGCTTTTGACCATTGCCATCAAGTATGGAGGGGCCGGCTGGTCCAGTCTTGGCTTTGTAGGCCAGCGTCAGGGTTCTGAATCTGATGCGGGCAGCAGCTACAGGAAGCCAGTGGAGAGAACGCAGCAGTGGAGTGACATGGCTAAATTTTGGGACATTGAAGACGACCCGTGCCGCTGCATTCTGGATGAGTTGCAGGGGCCTGATGGTGCGCAGAGGGAGACCAGCCAGAAGAGAGTTGCAGTAGTCAAGTCTGGACGTGACGAGAGACTGAACAAGCACCTGGGTGGCCTCTCTAGAGAGGAAGGGTGGAATTCTCCGGATGTTGTACAGAAGAAATCTGCAGGACCGAGTTACGTTTGCAACATGACTTGAGAACGATAACTGATCATCCATCACTACACCAAGGCTTCGGGCTTCAGTAGAAGGAGTGACCAGTGAGTTCTCGAAGGTGATGGCAAGATCGTTTTTTGGTCCAGCAGTTCCTGGGATGTACAGCAGCTCCGTCTTGCTGGGGTTGAGTTTGAGGTGGTGAGCCGCCATCCAAGAAGAGACGTCGGCGAGGCATGCTGAGATACGGGCAGAAACCTGTGTGTCAGACGGTGGGAAAGAGAGCATGAGTTGAGTGTCGTCGGCGTAACAGTGGTAAGAGAATCCATGGGAGGATGTCACTTTACCAAGAGAGCGAGTGTAGAGTGAGAAAAGAAGAGGACCAAGAACCGAGCCTTGTGGAACGCCAGTGGAGAGACTACAAGGAGCGGACGTGTCGCCCTGCCATGTTACCTGGTATGAGCGTCCCTGCAGGTATGATGCAAACCATTGTCATGCAGAGCCGGTGATTCCAAGACCGGCAAGGATAGACAGGAGGATCTTGTGGTCCACTGTGTCAAAGGCAGCGGAGAGGTCAAGAAGGAAGTCATAAATGATTTGGATGTAACTGTACTATAGTGAAAGTATGGTACTGTACCCCAATCTAACTCAATTAAAGAGCTGAAACTGTACTATAGTGAAAGTATGGTACTGTACCCCAATCTAACTCAATTAAAGAGCTGAAACTGTACTATAGTGAAAGTATGGTACTGTATCCCAATCTAACTCAATTAAAGAGCTGAAACTGTACTATAGTGAAAGTATGGTACTGTATCTCAATCTAACTCAATTAAAGAGCTGAAACTGTACTATAGTGAAAGTATGGTACTGTATCCCAATCTAACTCAATTAAAGTGCTGAAACTGCACTATAGTGAAAGTATGGTACTGTATCCCAATCTAACTCAATTAAAGAGCTGAAACTGTACTATAGTGAAAGTATGGTACTGTATCCCAATCTAACTCAATTAAAGAGCAGAAACTGTACTATAGTGAAAGTATGGTACTGTATCTCAATCTAACTCAATTAAAGAGCTGAAACTGTACTATAGTGAAAGTATGGTACTGTATCCCAATCTAACTCAATTAAAGAGCTGAAACTGTACTATAGTGAAAGTATGGTACTGTATCCCAATCTAACTCAATTAAAGAGCAGAAACTGTACTATAGTGAAAGTATGGTACTGTATCCCAATCTAACTCAATTAAAGAGCAGAAACTGTACTATAGTGAAAGTATGGTACTGTATCTCAATCTAACTCAATTAAAGAGCTGAAACTGTACTATAGTGAAAGTATGGTACTGTATCCTAATCTAACTCAATTAAAGTGCTGAAACTGTACTATAGTGAAAGTATGGTACTGTATCTCAATCTAACTCAATTAAAGAGCTGAAACTGTACTATAGTGAAAGTATGGTACTGTATCTCAATCTAACTCAAGTCAAGTCAAGTCAAGTCAAGTGGGTTTATTGTCATTTCAACTACATACAGAGTACACAGTGAAACGAAACAACGTTCCTCCAGGACCATGGTGCAACATAGACAGTGCATACAAGACACAAGTGCAACACAAACAAACAAGTGCGGACAGACAACACAGTACAGACAGAGGATAATAAATAATGACTGTAGTGTGCAAGTTGTGCAATGTGCGATAAATAGAGTCCAGTGAGGTAGTAAAGTTATTAGTGCAAATGCTTGTGCAAAAAATGCTTCCCATGTTATCTGGGATAAATGGTTGGAAAGAGAGAGAGAGGGAGAGTGTACATGTACCAGAAAGATATCAGTTCAGAAGTTGAGTTGTGTTGAGGAGTCTGATGGCTTGGGGGAAGAAGCTGTTGCAGAGTCTGGTCGTGTTGGACCGGATGCTGCGTTACCTTCTTCCTGATGGCAGGAGGGAGAACAGTCTGTGTGAAGGGTGGGTGGAGTCATCCACAATGCTGGTTGCTTTGCGGATGCAGCAGGTGGTGTAAATGTCCATGACGGAGGGGAGAGAGACTCCGATGATCTTCTCAGCTGTCCTCACAATGTGTTGGAGGGACTTGCAGTCAGAGGCTGTGCAGGTCCCAAACCAGGCAGTGATGCAGCTGCTTAGGATGCTCTCTATGGTTCCCCTATAGAAGAGGGTGAGGATGGGTGGAGGGAGACGGGCCTTTCTCAGCTTCCGGAGGAAGTAGAGACCCTGTTGGGCTTTCTTGGCTGTCAATTAAAGAGATGAAACTGTACTATAGTAAAAGTATGGTACTGTATCCCAATCTAACTCAATTAAAGAGCTGAAACTGTACTATAGTGAAAGTATGGTACTGTATCCCAATCTAACTCAATTAAAGAGATGAAACTGTACTATAGTGAAAGTATGGTACTGTATCTCAATCTAACTCAATTAAAGAGATGAAACTGTACTATAGTGAAAGTATGGTACTGTATCCCAATCTAACTCAATTAAAAGAGCTGAAACTGTACTATAGTGAAAGTATGGTACTGTATCCCAATCTAACTCAATTAAAGAGCTGAAACTGTACTATAGTGAAAGTATGGTACTGTATCCCAATCTAACTCAATTAAAGAGCTGAAACTGTACTATAGTGAAAGTATGGTACTGTATCCCAATCTAACTCAATTAAAGTGCTGAAACTGTACTATAGTGAAAGTATGGTACTGTATCCCAATCTAACTCAATTAAAGAGCTGAAACTGTACTATAGTGAAAGTATGGTACTGTATCCCAATCTAACTCAATTAAAGTGCTGAAACTGTACTATAGTGAAAGTATGGTACTGTATCCCAATCTAACTCAATTAAAGAGCTGAAACTGTACTATAGTGAAAGTATGGTACTGTATCTCAATCTAACTCAATTAAAGAGATGAAACTGTACTATAGTGAAAGTATGGTACTGTATCTCAATCTAACTCAATTAAAGAGCTGAAACTGTACTATAGTGAAAGTATGGTACTGTATCCCAATCTAACTCAATTAAAGTGCTGAAACTGTACTATAGTGAAAGTATGGTACTGTATCCCAATCTAACTCAATTAAAGAGCTGAAACTGTACTATAGTGAAAGTATGGTACTGTATCTCAATCTAACTCAATTAAAGAGCTGAAACTGTACTATAGTGAAAGTATGGTACTGTATCACAATCTAACTCAATTAAAGAGCTGAAACTGTACTATAGTGAAAGTATGGTACTGTATCTCAATCTAACTCAATTAAAGAGCTGAAACTGTACTATAGTGAAAGTATGGTACTATATCCCAATCTAACTCAATTAAAGAGCTGAAACTGTACTATAGTGAAAGTATGGTACTGTACCCCAATCTAACTCAATTAAAGAGCTGAAACTGTACTATAGTGAAAGTATGGTACTGTATCCCAATCCAACTCAATTAAAGAGCTGAAACTGTACTATAGTGAAAGTATGGTACTGTATCCCAATCTAACTCAATTAAAGAGCTGAAACTGTACTATAGTGAAAGTATGGTACTGTATCCCAATCTAACTCAATTAAAGAGCTGAAACTGTACTATAGTGAAAGTATGGTACTGTATCCCAATCTAACTCAATTAAAGAGCTGAAACTGTACTATAGTGAAAGTATGGTACTGTATACCAAGCTTCAGCAGTCCAAATAGCACCTCAATGTGTGGCACATAGTATATCTTCCTGCTAATTAAAACTGGACAACTCGAATAGCCAAGATTTCTCTTCCCCTGCCTTTGCAAAATGAAGACAACTGCAATCCATCATTGATTACTCTCCATTTTACAAGGAACTGCGTGTAAAAAAAGAAGCATTTTTTCCTGGTGAAAAATGCACTGTGTAGGATGTGCAAAGACCCTTTAAACAAATCCAGGAAACGAATGGGACCTGAGACACATTCATCACCTAAAACAACCCCTGCGTGTCGTTTATGTGGCAGTACAAGCCTAATTTTCACACAGGACAAATTTATTGTAGGAAGCTTGATATATCACCTCTTTCTAAAAGCACTTAATGCTGTACTGTATGTTCTAGTAGAGTTTATTTGACAATTTCAGAACATTAAAGTATTCCCACGGACTGCCATTGTTTTGCATCCAAATCATTTATGACGTCCATAAAGTCTATAAACATCCTCAGGAGACACTCCTATACACTAAAATAGGAAATATTAACCCCTAAACACCTTAATAAACACTCCTATACACTACAATAGGATATATTAGTCCATAAACACCTCAATAAACACTCCTATATGCTAGAATATGAGATAGTCTATAAACACCTTAATAAATACTCCTATACACTAAAATAGGATGTATTAACCCATAAACACCTCAATAAACACTCCTATACACTAGAATAGCAGATATTAGACCATAAACACCTCAATAAACACTCCAATACACTAGAATAGCAGATATTAGACCATAAACACCTCAATAAACACTCCTATACACTAGAATTGGAGATATTAGCCCATAAACACCTCAATAAACACTCCTATACACTAGAATAGGAGATATTAGCCCATAAACACCTCAATAAACACTCCTATACACTAGAATAGGAGATATTAGCCCATTAACACCTCAATAAACACTCCTATACACTAGAATAGGAGATATTAGCCCATAAACACCTCAATAAGCACTCCTATACACTAGAATATGAGACATTAGTCCATAAACACCTCAATAAACACTCCTATACACTAGAATATGAGCTATTAGTGAAGGTTGTGAGTCATATTTTAGATTAGGGACACTGATGAACCAAACTGATCAATACATATATTCCACCTGCTGGTGTTCCTCAGCACAAGTCTCAGCCTGGCGTTCGATACAGTCCGGTGTGTCTAAAACAGTTTTACCACTAAGAGTGGAAGCCGAACACGTGTGTGTCAGGGTGAGGAGATGAATAACCAGGCTAGAAAACAGCTTCGGAGTGTCGGAGCCAGAGGGAGCCTTGTTTAGCCCTGTATGAGTAGGAAGACTACGGAACACAGTTTGATAAATAAAGGAGAGAGTTTGAGCTGAATGAATGAACACACCAAGGTCAGGCAGCTGTGTTTAGATCCCTAACCTCCCCAGGGTGCGGAGGAGAGGAGAAATTCAGCTATCTGGAGCTAATTTGGCTAGGCAAATCATCCTAATTACACATTCACTATTGTTGGTGAGATACCTTATCACTCATCCGAATATTCGACAAATCACTTAGCCTTGACTTGAGTGAGATTACTCAATACTGTCATGGGACAGTCCAATTCCTTATCTTAGCCCAACAGTCAGAGACACTCTGAATTTTAAATCAGTGTTTTCCATTTGAAAAACACCGTGCGTAATCCTAATAAGCAGGATTTTAACGCAAAGCTGTCTTTCCCTTTGTGATCATGTAGGCTATGAAATTGAATGCAGTTTTCTGAATAGTGAGGAGCCAAATGCTACGTGTTCCTGACCGGCCGAGGTCGTTTGATCTGTTGATCTGCTGTGAATAAGGGACGTGACGTGTAGTGAGTTTAATTTGCTTGCTCACAGAACTGTAGCCAATAATCCTTCAGGAAAACTGGAGATGGTAAACTCCAGATCTATGAGGAGCCTTTGGGTGCATTATTCCAGATGCATAATTCATTTAAAACGATCAAATAACAGTAATGTTTCACTGCGAGGAGGATTTGCTGCTCTGTGTTAAATAAGCTAGTAACCTGGCTGACGTTAAAATGCTGAGTTCATTGATCGTCCAATAGTCGATAAACACCCTCAATAAACACTCCTATACACTCTAATATGAGATATTAGTCCATACCCACCTCAATAAATACTCCTATACACTAAAATAGGAGATATTAGTCCATAAACACCTCAGTAAACACTCCTATACACTAGAATAGGAGATATTAGTCCATAACCACTCTCAATAAACACTCATATACACTAGAACAGGAGATATTAGTCCATAAACACCTCAATAAACACTCATATACACTAGAATAGGAGATATTAGTCCATAAACACCTCAATAAACACTCCTATACACTAGGATAGGAGAAATTAGTCCATAAACACCTCAATAAACACTCATTTACACTAGAATATGAGATATTAGTCCATAACCACTCTCAATAAACACTCCTATACACTAGAATAAGAGATATTAGACCATAAACACTCTCAATAAACACTCCTATACACTAGAATAAGAGCTATTAGACCATAAACACTCTCAATAAACATATCTATCTGTCTGTCTATCTGTCTATTTATATATATTTTGTCTGTCTGTCTATCTATGTTTGTTAATGTCTGTCTATCTATCTATATGTTTGTTAATGTCTGGATGTCTGTCTTTCTGGCTGTCTATCTATCTGTATATCTATCTATCTGTCTGTCTGTCTTTTTTTACTATGATTCATTTGATTTATATTATTATTATTTTCTGTTTCATTTGAGCTAAATAAAAGTCCTCCTTTAGGCTAAAGTTATTTACCCATCCTTGTTATATGTTTTGTACAACATATAAGTGTCCATCAGTCTCAGTGTCTCAGAGAGAGAGAGAGAGAGAATTGGACTGAATGCTAGTAGCATTGTACACACAGTTAATATTCTAGCTCAGGAGCCAACACTGCTTCTCAACACAAAATGTGTTTTTCTGCTCGTCCACACAGGCCTGAGGGCCGAGCGTGAAAAGCCTCAAAACAGACAGAAGCTGGATTCACCACGGCTGCACATCAGTGCAAATTAAAGACACAAATGAAATGCCAGTCCGGAGTTTCAGACGAAGGACGCTGGAGCCTTGGGTGAGAATTTCTTATTAGACACTGAACACCAATGAGAAGATGATTCATTTCTATTCACTCAGGCCTCTAATGAAACACCTCTTACTTTCAGCTACATAAATTAATGTTCTAATGGTGGTTCAATGCCAATTCATGATGGCTCTATATACAGACTTGTGTGCAAACGTGTAGGCACCCCAGTCAAATGACCACTGGTAAATCCTCTACAGGTAATACACTGGAAATAATGAAATATAACATGAATCATTTGTCATAATCCCAGTAAATATCATATTCATCCCAAGCTTAAGGCAATGCTCGAAATGAGTGAAATGATTCTGCAATAATTTATGAGGACTTTATTTGGATTGTGCAAAAGTATTGGGACACCTACACATTTCACCTGCAGGTTGAATCCCATTCTAAACCCATAGGCCTTAACATGCTCATGTGGGGCTCACATGGACAGAACGTGGGCTAGGTGGGCATGGGCTCTGAGTGGGTTTGTACATGCGTTATTTTCACTGTAACCCAGTTGGGCTTTACTGTCAGGCCCCATTGTTACAGCCAGCCCACAAGGCCATGTTTGACCCCTCCCGTTCCCATCACTGACCTCCATCCATTTGGAGGCCAACATGGGACCCAAGGACAAAACCTTCTTCTCCTTATTGAGGTCAGGATATTGGATGATCACCACCCCACCTCATCTCCACCACCCCTCAACTCCCCGACTCATCCCTCAAGTACTGGATGGAGCTCCACCACCCATCAATCCAGAGAACATAGCTGCTCCACTGCTCCACAGCTCAATGCTGCTGGGGGGCTTTACACCCCTCTAACCCACGCCTGGCATTAGGCAGCATGGTGCCAATAGGTTCATGATGTTGATCTGCTCCAGAGAGTCCTATTCTATTAGCAGTACTTCTTCTCTACAGGGGCTAGACAAGCTGTGTGTGTGTGCTTTTGCACATCTGTGTCAGCAATTTACATCCACATTGATGGCATTTAGCGACTTATAAGATATAAGACTTGTATGTAAAGTGTCCACAAATATTTGGACATATAGTCAAGTCAAGTAAAAAACAAATTATAGCTTTTTACAACTGTTGTCATCACTGTTGTCATAAGAAGAAATAACGTAAGACATGAAGGATCAAAGACCCCAGTGAGAAACCCAACGGCAACAGTGGCAAGGAGAACCTCCCTCAGAGCTGGAGGAAGAAACCTTGGGAGGAACCAAGACTCACAAGGGGGACCCGACCCGTCCTCCTCTGATCAGAACTATTTATTAATTATTGATAAACAGATACAACAGATAGTTAATAGGGGTGATATTAATAGTGGCAGATACTCAAGAGTCCATTTAGGTTTAACATGGTCCTTAGACAGGTAGCAGTGATAGGAGAGTGAGCCGCTGGTCTGCTATGGGTGGTGGTGGGTGGGGGGTCTGATGGTCGAATTGGTAGGTGGCAGCTGGTCTGGAGCAGGTAGAGGGGACCTCAGTGGGCAGTCTGCCCTGCCGATCGGGCTGGGTGGCCATTTTACTCTGAGAAGGTAAAAAGAGAGAGAGTTAGTACTGAGAGGATTTTTTGGAGAGCAGAGAATACATATAGTGTATCTGGTGCTCACCTGATATTTTCCTGAAATAAAAAATGTCTCTTCAGAGGTTTTGTAGTTTTGTTGTTTTTTCAGAAAAAGCAAAAAGACTAAGCTGTAGATGGTTATTTCTCATTACTGGTATTTGTTACAGTGTGTACAGGGTGATGTGTGTGTTATCCTCGTTTAGCAACAGTGTCTCTCCACAGCTCAGTGGAAAAGAGAACTCTGTCAAACCCTCGCTATGAAGTGCAGTCTGTTTGTGCTCTGAACAAATGTGTATACTGAGAGAAAAACAGCTGAAGAGGTTTGTTTATGCCCGCTGCGTATCGACTACTTTAACCACGCGCTCCAATGCAGAAACCTGTCATTTAAGAGCCTGTTAGACAAATAATAGAGCGAAGAGAGAGAAAAAAGAGTGAACAAAAACCATCAAACGAATCTCGAACTCATTAACAGCAAGCTGCGACGAAAACAAGCCTTAAGTTCAAATAATTCCACTGAATTATGGAAACTTAATTAATTCATCTTTGGCTCCCTGTGTAATAGCTGCTAAATATTGTTTTAGCCGACACGCTCTCATTAAATCATAACCCATGGTCTTTCCACCAACCTTGAATTGCTGAATGAGGCACTTTAGAGTGCCATTAATTAGGTTCAGGATGAACTGTGTATGGGATTTCTGTGAGTGTAGTACCAAAATACAAACCAGTCTCCTAGCTTTCTCTCTCTCTCTCTCTCTCTCTCTCTCTCCATATGAAAAACAGCTCAACAGGTCTTTACCTTTAGAACCTGTTCACTGCAGATCTCTGTCGTCTCTCTCCTGAGCTTCAGAACTTCTGCATGTCCTCTACAGCTGCCTGAAGCTGATTCCCCAGCATAGATGCAATAACACACTGGAGATGCTCAACACCCTAAGTACTGGATGGAGCTCCACCATCATCATTCCAGAGAACACAGTTCTTCCACTGGCCCACAACTCCTCAATGCCGGGGGGCTTTATACCCCCCCAGTAGCTGAATGTGTTCAGATAAAGGGGTGTCCACAAACATTTGGACATATAGTGTATCCAGTGCTGACCAGATAGTTTCCCGAAACAAAAATAACCCAAATCTTAAATTCAACTCTTAACTTAACTCACACACTAACATTGAACTTAATCTAAACCCTAAATCTAAAATCTAAATCTCAACCTGCTTCCTAACATTAAGCTTTACCACAGTCCTAAACTTAAACCTAACACTCACCCTAACTTCAACCCTAAACCAAAGCCTAATACTGACCCCAACTTCAACCCTAAACCACAGCCTAATACGAACCCCAACTTCAACCCTAAACCACAGCCTAATACTGACCCCAACTTCAACCCTAAACCAAAGCCTAATATGGACCCCAACTTCAACCCTAAACCACAGCCTAATACTGACCCCAACTTCAACCCTAAACCAAAGCCAAATACTAACCCCAACTTCAACCCTAAACCAAAGCCTAATACTGACCCCAACTTCAACCCTAAACCACAGCCTAATACTGACCCCAACTTCAACCCTAAACCAAAGTCTAATACTGACCCCAACTTCAAACCTAAACCAAAGCCTAATACTGACCCCAACTTCAACCCTAAACCAAAGCCTAATACTGACCCCAACTTCAACCCTAAACCACAGCCTAATACTGACCCCAACTTCAACCCTAAACCAAAGCCTAATACTGACCCCAACTTCAACTCTAAACCAAAGCCTAATACTGACCCCAACTCCAACCCTAAACGTAAACGGAACATTCACTCTAAACACTAACATTTACCTCAACCCTAAACCCAAATCTAACACTCACTCTAACCCTAAACCTTACCTTAACCCTGAACTTAAACCTAACCTTAACCCCAAATTTAACACAGCCCTGACCTTAACCCTATACCTAAATCTCACATCAAAACTAAACTTAATCCGCAAAACCTAAACCGAATATTCACTAACACTAAGCTTTACCTCAGCCCTAAACCTGATCCTAACACTCAGCTTTACTTCAACCCTAAACCCAACCTTTACTCGAACTCTGACATACACAGAGCCATTGGTCAGGTCATTTGCACTGAGGAGAACTGCCTCCTGTTAATGTGTGTGTTGGTCAGACACTAGAGGGCGCTCCTGAGGGAGTCCAAATCTTATGGCACTTTCACGCAGAACCTAGTTTGTAAATGATTGATGGTTTTACACTCACAGCTCACCTTCAGGAGACAGAGCAGCAAAAAGGATTTCAGCACGGCTGTATATATCACTGTAAATATCATTTTTTAATGTAACACAACATTCAACCGAGATCAGACCCGAGATCAGACCCGAGATCAGACCCGAGATCAAACGCTCGCCTGAGACATCACTGACCATCTAACAGCTCTAACAGCTCTAATTCAGACCATCTCACTACCCTCTACCAGCTGCTGTAGACCTGCTGCTGATACCAGTTTGAGACTGGAGAATAACTGGATTAGACTAAGATTAAGGGTTTAGATAAAGGTTAGGATTAGGGCCAGGGTTCGGATTTGGTTTTGGGTTAAGATAAAGGTTAGGATTAGGATTAGGGCCAGAGTTATGATTTGGTTTTGGATAAAGATAAAGGTTAGGATTAGGGCCAGGATTAGGATTAAGGCCAGAGTTACACTTTGGTTTTGCATAAAGATAAAGGTTAGGATTAGGGCCAGGATTAGGATTAAGGCCAGAGTTACACTTTGGTTTTGCATAAAGATAAAGGTTAGGATAAGGGCCAGGATTAGGATTAGGGCCAGGGTTAGGATTAGAGCCAGGGTTCGGATTTAGTTTTGGGTTAAGATAAAGGTTAAAATTAGGATCAGGGTTAGGATTTGGTTTTGGGTTTAGATAAAGGTTAGGATTAGGATCAGGGTTAGGATTAGGGCCAGGATTCGGATTTGGTTTTGGGTTAAGATAAAGGTTAGGATTAGGATTAGGGCCAGAGTTACAATTTTGTTTGGGATAAAGATAAAGGTTAGGATTAGGGCCAGGGTTAGGATTAGGGCCAGGGTTAGGATTTGGTTTTGGGTTAAGATAAAGGTTAGGATTAGGACCAGGGTTAGAATTTGGTTTTGGGTTAAGATAAAGGTTAGGATTAGGATCAGGGTTAGGATTTGATTTTGGGTTAAGACAAAGGTTAGGATTTAGTTTTGGGTTACGATAAAGGTTCGGATTAGGATTAGGGCCAGAGTTAGGGTTAGGTTTTAGGTAAGACTGGGGTGTAAAGCATGGTCCTGAAGCTGCTGATTTAAAGTGGAACTGATACAGTATGAGGCTCCCAATTCACACTGTTCTCACAAATTATTATTATTATTATTATTATTATTATTATTATTATTATTATTTCCATTCACTCAAATTTGTAAAGTAGCGGCTTTAATGTCTTCAACTGAAAGGATTAAACAGTGCAAAGATATGTCTGCAGACAGACAGACTGACAGACACAGACAGACTGACAGACACAGACTGAGTGATCTACTGAATATCAGAAGAGGCGATCAGGTCATCTCTGAGCAGGATCAGTAGAAGATCAGTGGGCCTTTAGATCTGTGCTGTGTTGAGGACAATACAAGGAGGTGAGATTCTTGGGAACACTGTTCCTCAGCATTCACCCCATGCCACTTTAAAACACAGATATCTCTTCCATTCAGAATAACCCAAATTTACCAGAGAGGCCTGCTGACAGTCAGGATGAGCCCTGTGGAGAGTGAAGAGCTCTCTGTGGGAATTCACCGAGCGAATCCGAGGAGCCAAACAAAGGGAGATATCCAAAGACGCCTCGGTTTGACACTGGCAGATCCTAAAGCGAGTAATGAAAGCAGTGCTGCGGCGAGACAGTGAGTAATTACACACCTGGCACTGTTATCTATTATAGCCCGACCACTGGGAAACCTGCACACACACATCCTTCACTTATTTACATTTAGACAAGCCTGTTCTTCCCTCCCTTCCTCTCTCAATCTCTCTCCCACTGCTGACGGACAAGGTTAAAAACCATCTAATCGCACAGCTGCTCATGCAGTGTGAGAGAGTGTGTGAATGCACTTCACTCTCTCTCCTCGCTGTGGACGCGAGTCAGGTACGCGAGTGCACGCGTGTGGGTCTAATAAGAGATGGCCGAGTTAGCTAAAGGTCGATAGAGGCTGGTGTAGGTACAATGACACTGCTGCACAAAGCCTTTAATTTCACAGCCCACTCATTAATCAAAGGGAGGACGGACGGACGGGGTGGTCTTACAGAGCGAGGGTTCGTAAGCCACTACATCAAGATTACATACAACTGGACTTTTCTCCTCTCTAAAGCGGTCAGAACTTCTTTTACAAGCAGGGGAACTTTGGAAGTGCGTTCCTGTGCACTTTCTCAAGTTCTAGGCATTAGTCTGAGATACAGATTTCTAAATACCAGGTCATTATAGTGGGCCTGTGGGGTGGTACTCACTGATATGCAGGGTAAGGGTCCACAGGGTGAGAATGTAACACGAGGAGCAATGGGCTACGAGGCCGGAGTCCAGCACAGTGTGCTGATTTCCCTGCTCTAGCAGACTAGCAGACTAACCCTGGCAATAATCAGGTGAGTTAAATCAGGAAAAGCTCCAAACTGAGCAGGAATCCGGCCCTCCAGGACCAGGATTGCCCACCCCGAGCCAGCCACTGCCTCTTTTTTGAACTGCCGCCGGCATGCACTGAGGAACTCACCACCACCATGTCAGCCAGTGTCACTGCAGTCAGTGCTGAGAATGACCCACCACCCAAATACTACAATCTGCTCTGCGGTGGTCCATCCTGTGGGGTCCTGAGCATTGAAGAACAAACAAGGTGAAAGGAGGGGGCTGCAGAGGAACAGATGGAGACGTTCTGGAGTTATAGAACTACAATGTGCTCCTGTATGGTCAGTGGACTGGGTTAAAGGCATGGCCTTCCTTAGTAAGTATGAAACCAGCCCTCAGTATAGCCACTGTCCACTGTCCCAACATTGTCTGTATGTGTTCAGGAAGTGGAAGCTCTGGAGCAGTGGGGCATGACCCTAAGGTCACGGTGCCCAATACCGAGCATAGACTAGAGAAGTATAAAGCCCCCGAACATTGAGCTCCATCCAAACCTTTGGGATGAGTTGCAGTGGCTGAATTTGTCATTTGAGGCTGTTACTGCAGCAAAGAGGGGGACAAACCCCCTATTAATACCTTTATAGGAGAAACACCGGAAGAGAAGGTGTCCGCATAGTTTTGGACAGAAAGTGTAGGAAGTGAAAAGCAAGGGATTGAAAAAAGTGGAGAGAATCTACAATAAATGATTCACTATCTGATAAATGATTCAGAATTTACAATAAATTATTCACTATCTGATAAATGATTCAGGATTTACAATAAATCATTCAGAATCTTGTATAATGATTCAGAATCTAGTGTAAATGATTCTGTATATACAATGAATTATTCAATATCTAACAAATTATTTGTCAAATTATTTGTCTACAATAGATTATTTAGAATCTAGTAGGAATGATTCAGAATCCATACTCTGACAAATGATTCATTATCTACAATAAATGATTCAGAATTTAGTATACATGATTCAGTATCTACAACAAATTATTCAATATATGACAAATTATTTATTATATACAATAAATGATTCATAATCTAAAATAAATTATTCAATATCTGATAAATGATTTATTATCTACGATAAATTATTCAGAAACTAGTATAAATGATTCCAAATCTACAATCAGTTATCCAATATCTGACAAATGATTCATTATCTACAGTAAATTATTTGATATGTAATATAAATGATTCAGTTTCAAACTCCCTATTATTACCCTGGTTTATAGAAGAAACACCGGAGGAGAAGGTGTCCGCATACTTTTGGACAGAAAGTGTAGGGAGTAAAAAGCGAGGGATTGAAAAAAATAGTGGAGAAAAGTGTTTCCTTCTTCTTCTGGTTTTTACTGCCACTACTAAACACATGCAGTGGGATATTCTCCAGTGACTCTAATGTAAAGCAATAGCTTTGCTCGAGAGTCTGTCATGACTCAAACCTCTGCAGCCTATTTCAAAAAGGGTGGAAAGTATTTCTGCTATGAAAACGGTATGCTACAGCTTTCCCAGCAGTGTGAAATGAACTGTGTGTACTGAGATGTATCTTCCATTAGAATGTACAATATTACTTTCACAAGTAAACAACTGCATAGCTATATTCAGCAGCGATACGAGTGAAGTATTTCTGTAATAAAACACTTCATAACTTCACTGCAAGGGACACTTCAACATCTGAACTCATCTAATAGTACAGTCTGTGTGATATTTCCCTAAATGCCCAAATTATTGTTAGAATATTTAACATTTGGGCTTCAGTTACTTTTATGAATTATTGAGTACATTCTATAAGCTTGTCAGTGTGTAATATAAGTGATTCAGTATCTACAATCAGTTTTTCAGCATCTAGTAGAATTGATGCAATATCTACAATAATTTATTCATTATCTGAAGAATCTACTATAAATGATAGAGTTTGTGAAATCAATGATTCAGTGTCTAATATAACTTATTCAACACCATCAATACATGTTTTACAGTATTTAGTATAAATGATTTGGAACCTGCAATTAATTCTGAAGTATCTTGTATAAATTATTCAGTATCTACAATGAATGATTCAGAATCTAGTATGAAGGATTCAAAATCTACAATCAATGATTCAATATCTGACAAATGATTCATTATCTACAATAAATGATTCAGAGTCTAGTATAAAGGATTCAGAATCTACAACAAATTATTCAATATCTAGTGTAAATGATTAATTGTCTGCAATATATTATTTAATATCTAGTATAAATGATTCAGTATATACAATAAATGTTTCTGAATCTAGTATAAATGATTCAGAATCTACAATCAATTATTCAATATGTGACAAATTACTCATTATCTACAATAAATGATTTAGAGTCTAGTTTAAATGATTCACAATCTACAATGTATTATTCAACATCTGACCAATGATTAATTACATACAAAAAAAATTCAGAATCTAGTATAAATGATTCATTATGTACAATAAATTATTCAATATCTAGTGTAAATGATTAATTATCTACAATATATTGTTCAATATCTAGTGTAAATGATTCAGTATATACAATATAATTCAGAATCCACAATCAATTATTCAATAGCTAGTATAAATGATTAATTATCTACAATTAATTATTCAGAATCTACTATGAATGATTCAGTATCTACAATAAATATATTATTATATATTTGGGCATATCATGTATCTTTGCCAACTTACCGTGTTTCGCAGTGTATACATCAAAACAATGCTGCAGCAAAGGGACACAGTATAGACTTTTACAATCTGCAGCTCAGAGTGTCTGAGGTTTGGTTATAGCTGAGGACAACAGAGTGGCTTTCATTTACCCCTGCCTGAATGAGTGCCACAGTCCAGAGCAAAGACTAAAAAGGACAGACACATGGGCTCCATTGTTCGATTGTTTTGAAGTGTCATTGAAAGGCCATTTGAAGCCCGAACTGCTTCTCAGAGAACTCCATAGAAAACGTCTCAGCAATGTAATCAGAACCCCATTTCTCTCTTTCTCCTTCTCTTTTCTGTTTTTTTTGTTTTTCTCCAAGTCCAAAATGACCCTTCAAATACACAAAGGTTGGGATATGTCCATGAACAACACCACACTCCATCATTTTGCAGCAGTAGATGTCCTGTGCAATATTATTGTAGCACCAGGAAACCTGGTTCATTCTTCAAGCCTCTAAATCAGGCTGAAGTGAAGAAGAAGCAGATGAATCTCTTCTGGTGGAACGGACAGTTTTCTTCATCTACAATAAATGATTCTGAATCTAGTATAAATGATTTATTATCTACAATAAATTATTCTAAATCTAGTATAAATTATTCATAATCTACAATAAATTATTCTGAATTTAGTATAAATTATTTATTACCAACAATAAATGATTCAGAATCTAGTATAAATGATTCAGTATCTACAATAAATGATTCAATATATGATAGATTTGAAGCCTGCACTCAGAAATGTAATGTGGCAAGATTTAATACCTCTATTAATGATCCACCATTGCAATCAGACTGGCACTTTCACTTTAGCTCTAAAACGTGTTTATTATGATGTTTATGAATTCTTCAAGAGACAGGATCGAAAGGAAACATAATCCATATCCAGATACAGCTGATGAAGGACTGATGAAGGCAGTGAAAATATCACATTGCCAAAATTGTGGTCCCATAATCTACATTTTTCTCGCTATCATCTAGTGATACTCACAAATCACCCATAACACTGAAACTACCTGCCTAAAATCACATAATTATGTAGGTCCTCCTCGTGCCACCAAAACAGCTCTGACCCATTGAGGCGTGGACTTCACAAGATTCTACCAGAAGACTCGACATCATGACATCCATGAATCTTGTCAATGAGCCTTATGCACCCATGATCTTGTCATTATTACAGTCTGACAGTAACAATTGTGGTTCAGTAACAATTGAATCCAGTATGAATCTGCAGTGTGTGTAGTGTTCTGCAGACTGGCAGTCATTACTGTGGAGGGATTTTATCCAGTATGAATCTGCAGTGTGTGTAGTGTTCCACAGCCTGGAAGTAATTACTGTGGAGGGATTTTTATCCAGTATGAATCTACAGTGCAGATATAGTTCTGATAGGCTCAGAGGAGTAATTGTGGAGTGTTTTAATCCAGTATGAATCTGCAGTATATATAGTGTGGAGTAATTTGTGTCCAGTATGAATCTGTAGTGTGTGTAGTGTTCTACAGCCTGGCAGTCATTACTGTGGAGATATTTTATCCAGTATGAATCTCTAGCAGATCTCTTGTATTGTTGGTCTGACAGTAATAGTTGGGGAGTGTTATTTATCCAGTATGAATCTGCAGTGTACAGCATGACCATAATAACTATGGAGAGATTTTATCCAGTATGAATCTGCAGTGTGTGTAGGTTTTACAGTCTAACAATCTATAGCATATCTCTTGTATTGATGGTCTGGCAGTTATAGTTGGAAAGTGTTATTTATCCAGTATGAATCTGCAGTGTTTATTTATAGTGATTTTTATAGTGTTGATTTTCACACAGTAATAAGTGTGGAGTAATTTGTACTCAGTATGAATCTGCAGTTTACAGCATGACTGTAATAACTATGGATAGATTTTATCCAGTATGAATCTGCAGTGTGTGTAGGTTTTACAGTGTAACAGTAACATTTGGAGGGAGATTTTAATCCAGTATGAATCTGTAGCATCTCTTGTATTGATGGTCTGGCAGTAATAGTTGTAGAGTGTTATTTGTCCGGTATGAATCTGCAGTGCGTGCAGATGTTTCAGTCTGACAGAAATGACAATTCCTAAACCAGATTATAGATTCATAATCCAGTATGAATCTACAATGTGTTTAGATTTTACAGCATAACAGTAATAACTATGGAGAGATTTTACCCAGTATGAATCTACAGTGCACACATAGGAGAAAAGCCCGCCACAGGCTCACCACACAGGTATAAATGGTGCTCCTGATTAGGCCTTCAGCCCCACCCACTACAGACTCGTCACAGACATAGACACAGTCCGATCCAATCCAAGACATATGTGTTCTCCCATTCTTGTCCACACCGGGCTTTTCGGGTTTAACGACCTTGGGAAATGTCCCTTGCGCTCATGGTGTTGGGTCTTGCAGACCTCCAGCTAGTCTGGGGACGCTTTGCTGAGTATAAGGAGATAAACACTCACTCTCTGAGTGGATGGTGAGCACACTGTTGGGTATGGCAGGCTTAATGTGAGAAACGGGAATCCTGCAGCCTACACGAGGCCATCTGTCAGCACACAGAGAACAATCCTGCCACACCACATTACATTAAACAACATCGTGTTACATCATGAAGCACTTTTTGTTCAGATGTGGGAGAGAAAATTGGGAGACTAATTAGAGCCCCTTCAAAGGAACAGATTAGGACCAGATTTGCTTCAGTAGTTAGTGACACTTTCCATCCCTGTCTTTTTTTTTCATTCATTTGGCCCTTAAGCAGGCGTGCTGTGATTATACCGCTTTTAGGACTGCGCTTGTCTGTCTTGTCGTCCTCCTTGATGGTAGAGGCGTTCTTTCATCCTTCAGATCCTCTCCCTCACCCCCACACGGCTTTGTTTTCCTCCAGACATCTCTGACTAAGACTCCAGAAGCTGGATGCGTCTTATCTACACGTTTCAAGAGCACAATCCACACTGGCTAGTCTACAGCCACCGGCCAATTTATTAGAAACCCCTCTCTTGTATCTCAGTCTGTTTCAGTCTGTTAAACCGGCCGTGATTGAGCAGGAAAATCGCCTGAATCCACTGAGCTGGACTTCAGCCTCAGAGACCACGGCTGGTATTGTCTGCTATAATCTTATGTACAGGTTCTAGAATCAAAGAGATTACCAATGAGATCTATCCAGTTTTAATCCAGTATGAATCTGCAGTGTGTGTAGTGTTCTGCAGACTGGCAGTCATTACTGTGGAGGGATTGTATCCAGTATGAATCTGCAGTGTGTGTAGTGTTCTGCAGACTGCCAGTCATTACTGTGGAGGGATTTATCCAGTATGAATCTGCAGTGTGTGTAGTGTTCTGCAGACTGCCAGTCATTACTGTGGAGGCATTGTATCCAGTATGAATCTGCAGTGTGTGTAGTGTTCTGCAGACTGGCAGTCATTACTGTGGAGGGATTGTATCCAGTATGAATCTGCAGTGTGTGTAGTGTTCTGCAGACTGCCAGTCATTACTGTGGAGGGATTTATCCAGTATGAATCTGCAGTGTGTGTAGTGTTCTGCAGACTGCCAGTCATTACTGTGGAGGGATTTATCCAGTATGAATCTGCAGTGTGTGTAGTGTTCTGCAGACTGCCAGTCATTACTGTGGAGGCATTGTATCCAGTATGAATCTGCAGTGTGTGTAGTGTTCTGCAGACTGGCAGTCATTACTGTGGAGGGATTGTATCCAGTATGAATCTGCAGTGTGTGTAGTGTTCTGCAGACTGCCAGTCATTACTGTGGAGGGATTTATCCAGTATGAATCTGCAGTGTGTGTAGTGTTCTGCAGTGCAGATATAGTTCTGATGGGCTCAGAGGAGTAATTGTGGAGTGTTTTAATCCAGTATGAATCTGTAGTATATATATAGTGTGGAGTAATTTGTGTCCAGTATGAATCTGCAGTGTGTCTAGTGTTCTACAGGCTGGCAGTCATTACTGTGGGGACATTGTATCCAGTATGAATCTGTAGCACATATCTTGTTTTCATGGTCACTATTAATGATCTATAAACCAGATTACAGATTCATAATTCATTTTATCCAGTATGAATCTGCAGTGTGTGTAGTGTTTTACAGCATGATAGTAACAATTGTGGAGTGTTATGAGTCCAGTATGAATCTGCAGTGCAGATATAGTTCTGAGGGGCTCAGAGGAGTAATTGTGGAGTGCCGGTGGAAAATGGCCATAAGCATTTGTCTTCATCACGTCACAGAGTCTATATGAATAGTAACCTGTGCACTCTGACCCCAGCAGCTCCGGGTCCGGAGTTATGGGATAAACAACAGGCCGCAGTCTGTCAGGAGAGATGAGTGTGGAGGAGTGATTCTGCTGAGATGGTCAAAGTTCTTGGCGACATTGATTAGGCAATATTTCTCTCTGCTGGACGAGCGAGAGGGGAATATATCTGCTCTCTCAGTAAGAGCCCAACGCCCCTGCGGCTCGCCTCCAGTTCACAACCATGGGTTATTTTAATTTACAAGGCCAAACCTCTCTCTCTCTCTCTCTCTCTCTCTCTCTCTTTCTATCTATTTGTCTCTGTGTCTCTATTTGTCCCTGTCTCTCTCTCTTTATTTATCTTTCTATCTTTCTTTCTCGCTCTGTCGCTCTATGTCTCTCTCCCTCTCTCCCTCTCTCGCTCTGTCGCTCTATGTCTCTCTCCCTCTCTCGCTCTGTCGCTCTATGTCTCTCTCTCTCGCTCGGTCTCTCTAGGTCTATGGGTTTGCTAAGTGATTGTTAGATGGCTGCTGTGGCATTGGTAGGTGGTTGCTATGGTATCCCAGGTGGTGCTATGGTGTTGTTAGGTGGTTGCTATGGGGTTGCTAAGCAGTTGCTAGGGTGTCCAAGATGGTTGTTTTATTGTTGCTAGGTGGTAGGTATGGTGTTGCTAAGTTATTGCTATGGTATCCCAGCTGGTTGCTTGGTGCCCCCCCCCCCTCTGTCTCTCTCTTCCCAGTGAGAATCCTACAATTGCAAATGACATGTAATTAGTGAGAATTGTGGGTTTGAAGGTTTGATCATCGTCTTTTTGCACCACGTTTCCTTAATTAGTATCCTTAAAAACTTGATGTGCACTTGACACTTCATCTGTAGAGAAAACACACACACACACACACACACACACAGAGAGAGAAGGAGTTAATCCTGCAGATTGAAAGTGCATTATGATCTCTCTCTGTGATCCGAGACCTGCAGACATGAAATTTGGGAAAATCCGTGATGTTCAATAGAAGCAATCCCGTGTTTTTTTCTTCCTCTCGCGCTGTGTAAAGGAGAGGGGGCGATTCTAATAGCAGTCCCACACTCTCTCTGATGTAGTCTGAGAAGCTGTGGAGAATGACACAAATGCCCAATCTTCAGCTCTCCAGCGTGACCCTGTGAAATCCAATATATCCACGTGTTATTAAACCCCCAGCGTGGAGAAGCGGCTCCACATTTTATCAAGGATTCTCTTATTTAAGTGTGAATATATGGGTGTGAGCCGAGAGTGCGCCGCTGCTCGCTCTTCAGTCACTCGTCGTACAGTTATGAGGTGGAGGAAGGTGCGGTAAACGGGAGACCTCGAGGCCTTTTAGGATGATTTGTGGAGCTGGGGATGATGAGGTGGGGTGGTGATCATCATCCAGCATCCTGACCTCACCGACACTCTTGTCACTGAGTGCAATCAAATCTTCACAGCAATGCTCCTCCTCCAAAATCTTGTAGAAAGCCTTCTTCCCTGGACAGTAGAGACACTTACTCCAACAAAAGCAGGATAGGGGCCTATTTTAGCGATCTTTTTAGGTGAGCTGTGAACCATGCCACCATGCACCAGTTGTTTTAGGGGGCGTGTCGGTGTGTCTTTGCTATAGTAACGGCAGGAAAAGTTTGTGCAAAACTCATGTACTGAGTTTCTTAATAAATCATGGGTGTGTTTTTTTGAGGCGTAACGTGCAGTAATAAACCAATCAGTGTGTCTCTCGACGCCCCCTTTAAGAGCCAGGGGTGGTCTGACTGACCGCGGGTTTGGCAGGTTGCTATTTCAGTGGTGTAAAGCGTGGGGGGGTGTACGAGCGTCTGGCTACACACGCCTGTGTTGACAATTCAGTGCTAATATAGCAACAAACATCTGACTGTTAATGAACGTCTGTCAAGGCTGTTTTCAGTCAGTGGAGCTCCTCCTGTGTTTTCGGTCAGCAAGATATACAGCAATACTCCAGAAACTGACTTGAACACCCCTCATTTCGAGACCACCGCGCCCATCAGCGTCGAGATATTCACAAGCAGCGCTGCTGTTTATACGCCGCAGATGGAAGGAGTGAAGATAGACTGTTGCTAGGGTGGAAGATAGCAATGAGCATCGCAACACACAGGGTATAAGATAGGGCCCCAAGTCTTTTTAAAAACTTTCAAAAGAAACTATAAATAAGCAAATGTCCCAATACTTTTGTCCATAAAGTGTATATTATATAATATAAAGTCCATATTAGATCATTTGCATTTCTTATATAAATGTGAAAAATAAACATATGTATTTGTGTTCTATGGAGTCAAATTGACCAACTTTGATTATAGCTTAGCTCCGCCCACATATGCCAATCATGCTATCTCATGCTCTACACCACTGAAAATCACTATAAATGTTTTTCCACTACAAACTAACTAAAATATCCATGCAGGTGTTTGCTTTTTTACAATAAAGATAACATAGCACATTTTGAATGAGCAGTTGTCCCCATACTTTTATCCATATAGTGCATAAGGTTTTTCTGTCATAGTGGCTTTATGAAAAGCCTGCTTAGTGAAAGATTTCTCCAGATGTTGCAGGCCAGGGCTGACGACGGGGCCTTCGCCAAAAACTACAACTTTCAGTTATTGTTATTTATTGTTGTGCAGTTGATTTCTTGAAGAGGCAGGAGATGGGATGCTGGGAGAAGGTCTTTATTGTGCCATCGCTCAGCGCCAGAAAGCCGTTCCATCTTTGAAAAGAAATCATGAACAGATCTCAACGTTATGTCCATGACAGATACATTTCTAAAAGGTTTCTGAGAAGAACCTTCAGGTAGAAGGGAAAGCTTCAGCTCTGGCTCTACCAGGACACTCTCGAATATCTCGACCTGAATATCTCTGCTGCTTTCAGACGCTGACATTTGCTCTTCCTTTCTTCCTTCCTTCCTCCCTGCCGCCCCTAGTTTGGTCCCGCCGGTTGCTTAGGGGGTTGGCACCGCCCCTGCCATGCACATACGGCAGGATCTGTGAGGGTCCAGATGTTACAAAACCTGGGCCAGCAACAGGGCCTTCACCAAGCACTTTAACTTACAAACACTGCTATCCCTTACCTTGTTCAAATCTTTTCTCAGGATAGAAGTAGTTCTTCTTCTTGCACTCTTCTTGACTCCGGTGTCAACTGGTAAAAAAGCCATTTTGAGGGGAGAATTCCCCAAAATAATCTGGCCCTTTTTGAAGGCCTACGATGCCCTAAAGGCTCCCCACTGTCAGCTCTGGCAAGAGCACTGTATACTATCAGGGATTGCCTTAAATGTTACCAGGTCATGTTTTGTGTCCCAAAGAGAGCAGGTTGTCTCATCTCGTCAGGACCTCTGTTTGAAGAAAGCAGTCCCTGGAAAGACAAGACTGGGCCAGCTGAGCTCAGATTTATCATTTTTCAATCACTGTTCTTTTCCCATTGCTCAGATGAATGCACACTTCATGGAATAAACAATCCAAGGTGACTCCCAGGCACTCAAGTCATTTGAGAACCAGCAGTGGGAGAATGACTATGGCTTCTTACATATCGTTCTTCCTTTTTAACCAAAGCTTTACTAACACTAGCTAGCTCTGATTACTAACACTAGCTAGTTTTCGCGTGTGAGGTATTTAGCAGAGATACATCACTTCCTGTTAGTAGAAACGGATCAGTGTGTTAATATTTACTGTACTAACCTGCTGAACCCACACTATCAGGACTAGTATACAGTCTATAGTATTAGTGTGTAGAACCCCAAATTGGGACGCAGCCTTTAGTCTGGTCTGATCTTGATTGATGGTTGAAGCGCGGGGTGAAGAAGATCACCATCATGGTCAGATCCAGAGAGCTCTCTGAGGCCTTCAGAAAGAAGGGTGGAGATGCAGAGGAGTCTGGGAAGGGGGTAAAAAAAAAAATCGATCCCAGAACACGGTTCGAGAGTCTTGTTTAAACCTCAGTCCTTTTGGCTGCGTCCCAATTGTGTACTGATTACTAACACTAGCTAGTTTAGAGTGTGAGGTATTTAGCAGAGATAGATGACCCAGTCGAATATCCACAGTGAAGGGGACGGTTTATTAGTGTGGCTATGATGAGCTCTATTATCCCACAATGCAATGCAGAACAGATCAGATATATGGTGGTTTAGTATCGCTACATCACTTCCTGTTAGGAGAAACGGCTCAGTGTGTTAATATTTAGTGTACTAACCTGCCGAACCCACACTATCAGGACTAGTGTATAGTCTATACCTTATAGTATTAGAGTGTAGAACCCCAAATTGGGACGCAGCCTTTAGTCTGGTCTGATCTTGATTGATGGTTGAAGTGAGGGGTGAAGAACCATGCTACATAATAATGCCAGGCGTGGGCTAGAGGGGTATAAAGCCTCCCAGCATTAAGGAGCTGTGGAGCAGTGGAGGAACTGGGTTCTCTGGAATGATGGTGGAGGAGCTCCATCCAGTACTTTTGGGATGCGTAAGGCATGAGCTGAGGTGCTGATCATCCAAACATCCTGACGAACAAATGCAGTCTTGTCACTGAATACAATCAAATCCTCACAGCAATGCTCTTCCTCCAGAATCTAGCAGACAGTCTTCTTCTCTGGACAGTAGAGACAGTTACTCCAACAACTAAAGCAGGATCAACTCTTTATAATAGCCTTGATTTTAGAAGAAACTGTGAATGAGCAAGTGTCCAAATACTTTTTTTTCCATATAGTGAAACATTTGCAGATACAGTGTCAAGTTTAACAAGTTTCTCAGGGCAACTCAACCCACCAGTAGTTTACAACTTGCCTTCTTCTTGGTGATATTTGGGATAAACAAGCCCAGACAATAATAAAATGACCACAAGTGGCTGTCCAGTGTTAATCAAATCAAAATCAAATCAGATCACTTTTATTGTCACGTCTCATTACAGTTACTCCAACAAAAGCACACTGCTCACTGCTCACTGAATACAATCAAATCCTCACAGCAATGTTCCTCCACAATCTAGTAGACAGTCTTCTTCTCTGGACAGTAGAGACAGTTACTCCAACAACTAAAGCATCAACTCTTTTTAATAGCCTTGATTTTAAAAGAAAGCATGAATCAGCAGGTGTCCCAATACTTTTGTCCATATAGTATAATTAAATTAAAAATGCCACAGCATTAATGAATTACTTTATTACAGAGAAACAGATTAAATAGATTCGAGCTGGGTTTCTGCCTCAGTGTTAAAGGGGGTAAAGGTCGTTTCTCTCTCCCAATCTCCGCAGAGCAGGCCGATTTTGCGTCACACACATGACCGCCATAAAACACACAGCATAAAAGTGCCTGCGTTCATATATAGGGCGGACACAAAGGCATGTGGGCTGGGAAAATATATCCCAGCTCTATCCGCTGTATCCTGATTGAAATTTAGAGTCTGAATACCCCAAATGTCCTTTTCCCTTTGCAGAGGCAATTTCCTGTGGGAATTGTTGGTAGTAAATATAGTTAATGCACCGCGGCTGCGACTCTCCAGCACGGCTGACGTGAGTTATCTCTGTGATTCTGGCAAAAAAGAAAAAAAGAGTGAGATATGAATCCCAGCGTCGTAAACGAGATTGCAGAATGATAAACAATTACTGAGAAAAGAGACAAGCTCCGAGGGAATCCCCTACTGCGCACTCCAGACGATGAAGCTTTCATTAATCCTGCGTTTCCAACCACATCCGAGACACTTTGCTCGTCAACACCAGCGTACTGAGCCTCCACAGAGGGTATTTATGAGCACATATATATCAGCACACCTATAACATAACGATGAAGGTGTATAACTGTAAATATTCCAATTACTTCATGATTTATATAAGATACGACCAAAACAAATACATACTGAGAAATGAAGGTAAATTCAAGGGAATATATTTGAGGGTGTTTATAGAATAATATCTCTATTCTAGTGTATAGGAGTGTTTATTGAGGGTGTTTATAGACTAATATCTCATATTCTAGTGTATAGGAGTGTTTATTGAGGTGTTTATGAACTAATATCTCCTATTCTAGTGTATAGGAGTGTTTATTGAGGTGTTTATGAACTAATATCTCCTATTCTAGTGTATAGGAGTGTTTATTGAGGTGTTTATAGACTCATGTCTCATATTCTAGTGTATAGGAGTGTTTATTGAGGGTTTTATGGTCTAATATCTCTATTCTAGTGTATAGGAGTGTTTACTGAGGTGTTTATGGACTAATATCTCTATTCTAGTGTATATGAGTGTTTATTGAGGTGTTTATGGATTATTATCTCCTATTCTAGAGTATAGGAGTGTTTATTGGGGTGTTTATGGACTAATATCTTCTATTCTAGTGTATAGAAGTGTTTATTGAGGTGTTTATGGACTAATATCTCCTATTCTAGAATATAGGAGTGTTTATTGGGGTGTTCATGGACTAATATCTCTATTCTAGTGTATAGAAGTGTTTATTGAGGTGTTTATGGACTAATATCTCCTATTCTAGAATATAGGAGTGTTTATTGAGGGCGTTTATGGACTAATATCTCATATTCTAGTGTATATGAGTGTTTATTGAGGGTGTTTATGGACTAATATCTTCTATTCTAGTGTATGGGAGTGTTTATTGAGGTGTTTATGGACTAATATCTCTATTCTAGTGTATAGGAGTGTTTATTGAGGTGTTTATGGACTAATATCTTCTATTCTAGTGTATAGGAGTGTTTATTGAGGTGTTTATGGACTAATATCTCTATTCTAGTGTATAGGAGTGTTTATTGAGGTGTTTATGGACTAATATCTCTATTCTAGTGTATAGGAGTGTTTATTGAGGTGTTTATGGACTAATATCTCTATTCTAGTGTATAGGAGTGTTTATTGAGGTGTTTATGGACTAATATCTTCTATTCTAGTGTATAGGAGTGTTTACTGAGGTGTTTATGGACTAATATCTCTATTCTAGTGTATAGGAGTGTTTATTGAGGTGTTTATGGACTAATATCTTCTATTCTAGTGTATAGGAGTGTTTATTGAGGTGTTTATGGACTAATATCTCTATTCTAGTGTATAGGAGTGTTTATTGAGGTGTTTATGAACTAATATCTTCTATTCTAGTGTATAGGAGTGTTTACTGAGGTGTTTATGGACTAATATCTCTATTCTAGTGTATAGGAGTGTTTATTGAGGTGTTTATGAACTAATATCTTCTATTCTAGTGTATAGGAATGTTTATTGAGGCGATTACAGACTAATATCTCCTATGATAGTGTATAGGAGTGTTTAATGAGGTTGTATATGGACTAGTAACCCATTCAAGTGTATTACAGTGTTTACTGAGGTTAGTTATATACCTGCTACTTTGTTGTATACATTTTTGATTTTTTTTAGAAAGTAATTTCTAGAAAGAGTAAACAGTGTTCTATAAAAGTATCATATAATTATTATGCTTGATATCGCTATTATAACTGACTACATGATTATGAAGAATAAAACAAAGCAAGCACAAAGGTCTTGGGTGTAGGACTGAAACTGCTTTCAAAGGATCAACAGTTATCTAAGCGGTTCAGGTCATTAGCTATTGTCTGCTCCATGAAAAAAGCATTTTTAAATGATGAATTCTGAAAGCCAGAGGCCAGCCCTGCACCATTCATCTCAACACACTTCTGATCTTATACAGATCACAGCAGGACACACTTCAGTCCACTAACAATGTCCCGTCTCTCAGGCACAGCCTGTAATTAGCTTTAAGAGGGAAAAATACAGTCACTGTGTTTAATCCACTTCAAATGAGCTCGCGATTCCAGCGCTCTGTGAGCAGAAAGGCGACAAAGGTACGTTCCCTCCGGACATTATGCCTTTGATTGACGAGAAAACAAACCCAAAACACAAATGTTGTTTGTCTATTTAAATGCGAAACGGATTCCTGTCTCTTCGGAGTTCCACATCCTCCAAACATAAGCAAGGGCAACCAGTGACAATTACGCCGACCAGCAAATTTTCAATTCCCGGAGATTACTTATGGATTTCTGAGGCAGGATTTGAAAGAGAAGGTAACGTACCATGATTGTCTACGCTGACACATAAGCCAATGAGTGTCAGGCTGCATCCGCGGCCTAGCTAAAAAAGTCTTGTAGTAATTATTTGGCGGGGAATTCCTGTGTGCTTCATGCTTACTAACACAAGGGTTGAACGCTTTTTGGAATTACATTCCTCCAGAGGAACATAACTTCATTCCTCCTCACATATCGCATTGTTCTTCATCAAAAAACATGAACCTCCCAACTCCAGCAGCCAGATTAAATATCCTCCCGTCCCTTACCTTTGTGCTGGGGTGACGGCGTGCAGCTGTATTGGCTGGTTAGAGAAGAATAAAACTTGCATGCTGAAAGCACGGAGGCAAATTGCTTTTGGACCGTCACAAAGTGGCTCGGGTCGATCAGATCCTGGTTCCTTTATTACCTGGTGCCGTGTTTATATAATCAAACCCCCCTGGTGTGATTGGTGTGTGGTGATGGAGAAGAGCAGGGCTGCAGGTTCCCATGGGTTTCCAGAACCTGAGAAATGCTGCCATTCAAAAGTTTGGAGAAAGACACTGCGTATACTCTTGACTCTTTAGCAGAAAGCTCTGCAGAGGATCATCAAGGACCCCCCCACCCCTACCCAAGCCACTGCCTGTTCTCACAGCTGCCCAGCGGCAGGAGGTACAGGAGCATGAAGACCTGAACTGGTCGGTTCAGAGCCAGCTTCCATCCTCAAGCAGTTCAGCTGCTGAATGAACAATAGCTTGTGGACTGTGGATCACCTCTGTACCACCACACCTCCTCCCCATACACACACACACACTCTATGCACCCTGCACTTACTACTGGAACCATATGCACAGTCACACACTGCACCCACAGGGGTGTTTATTGAGGATGTTTGCAGACTAATATCTCCCATTCTAATTCTAGAGTATAATAGTGTTTATTAAAGTGTTTATGGATGAATACGCGCACCTTTACCTTTTTAATATCTCCTATTTTAGTGTATAGGAGTGTTTATTGAGGTGTTTATGGACTCATGTCTCATATTCTAGTGTATAGAAGTGTTTATTGAGGGTGTTTATGGACTAATATCTCCTATTCTAGTGTATAGGAGTGTTTATTGAGGGTTTTATGGACTAATATCTCTATTCTAGTGTATAGGAGTGTTTATTGAGGTGTTTATGGACTAATATCTCCTATTCTAGTATATAGGAGTGTTTATTGAGGTGTTTATGGACTAATGTCTCATATTCTAGTATATAGGAGTGTTTATTGAGGTGTTTATGGGCTAATATCTCCTATTCTAGTGTATAGGATTATTTATTGAAGTGTTTATGGACTAATATCTCATATTCTAGTGTATAGGAGTGTTTATTGAGGTGTTTATGGACTAATATCTCCTATTCTAGTGTATAGGAGTGTTTATTGAGGTGTTTATGGACTAATACGTGCACCTTTACCTTTACCTTTACCTTTTTAATATCTGCTATTCTAGTGTATTGGAGTGTTTATTGACAGTTACCAAAGTTCAGTTATATTAATGTTATTGGGCCAGCAAACAAATCGGTCCATTTGTAGCTTTGTGTATTTGATCACCTGAACACACACAAAAAACACTCAACGAGCAACAAGCGAAGTACTGCTTTACTTACAATACAAAAAGTAGGATCAGAACATGGCTGGAGAGGATTATTCTGGAGGAGTCTGGAGTCTGATTTAAACCTCAGATGTTTAGTCTGGTCTGATCTTGATTGATGGTTGAAGTGCGGGGTGAAGAAGATCACCATGGTCAGATCCAGAGAGCTCTCTGAGGCCTTCAGAAAGAAGGGTGGAGATGCAGAGGAGTCTGGGAAGGGTTTAAACAGATCTCAGAACAGTTAGAAATCAGATGTTCCACCGTCCACTAAATCATCTACAGGAGGAACATCTGACCAGCATGACCAGATCAGACCAAGTTTAGCCTAAGAGCAGAACCACAAGACGTCTAAAACAATCCTAAAATTAACGTTGATGTCAAAGTTCAGCATCTACTTTCAGAAAGACACTGAAGAGGTTTGATTATCATGGGAGGTGAGCAAGGAGGAGACCCTTATCGTTAAAAAGCTTCGCTCTGGTTTGGTGGTAGAATATGTGGGAAAAACATATCCTCAAATATTGGATGAAGATATTTTGGAAATGTGAAAGTGAACTTCAGGGAAACAGCACCGGACAAGGGACAAGGACAGAGAGCCACACACACAGACGGTGCTGGAGATCTGCCGATCTGCCGATCTCCCTGTTCTCTCTGAGCTGCTTCACCTGCATAAATACTTTATACTGCTACAAGTGGCTCCTAATGGGCTGGAAATTATGCTCCCTTCCTGCAGCCCTGGACAGATGAAGAGAGCTGCAAAAACCATAGCTCAGCACTACAGCAAGAGGAGCAGCTCTGTAGCACTTCAGTGGGAAATCTGAGGAGTTCTGATACATCAACAAAGGACAGAACGGTCTGTCTGTGATAATTGCTGCCGCCGTGGCCTGCTGGAGGGAGGAGAGGGGGAGTGGGACAAAAAGACGAAGGAACGTTGGGGAGATGGGCAATAGCACAAAGAGAGCTAAAGAGAGAGAGAGAGGGAGAGAGAGAGAAACAAAGAAGAGAACGATGAAGAGTCATCTCCCTGACTGCCTTCTGTGGACTACCTCCCTCCCGGTCTAGCTACTATATATATCTATCTATCTCTCTCCACCCTCTCTCTCTTAATGCCTACACTCCTAAGCACATGGTGTTCGAGAAGATACAGAAAAAGGGTTCTATGGACGATTTCACACCTGAAAGTCTGCACTCTGCAGGCTAATATTTTGGATCTGGACAGCTTTTTAGCGGGTCGTCAGTTCGGCAGGCCGCCTTTCCATGTTTCCAATTCTTTCAAATAAATGAACAGATTCATTTGTTCCATTAAACTGCTGATATTAGTCAAGTCAAGTCAAATTTATTAGTAGAGCTTTTTACAACTGTTGTTGTCACAAAGCAGCTTTACATAATTAGTAATTAGTAAAAGACAGAAAAAAAGAAATAACCTAAGAAGACATGAAGGATCAAAGACCCCCAGTGAGCAGCCAACGACGACAGTGCAGGAGAACCTCCCTCAGAGCTGGAGGAAGAAACCTTGGGAGGAACCAAGACTCACAAGGGGGACCCGACCCGTCCTCTGATCAGAACTGATTATAAATTATTAATAGAAAATTACCAAACCAGATACATCAGATAGTTAATAGTGGCAGACAGTTACGAGTCCATTTATATTTGAACATGGTCATTATTAAACAGGTAGCAGTGGTAGGCGGGTGAGCAGCTGGTCTGGCATGGGTGGTGGTGGGAATGGGGCCTGCTGGTCGGACTGGTAGGTGGCAGCTGGTCTGACGCAGGTAGAGGGGACCTCAGCGGGCAATCTTCCAGCAGGTCAGGCTGGGTGACCATTTACTGGGAGAAGGTAAAGAGACTTGGTAAGAGTAAGTTCTGAGAGGATTTTATGGAGATCAGAGAATGTTGAGCAGTATCAGAGTGTATCTGACGACTCCGGCAGGTCTGACTGGAACCGCCTCATTTAAAGGTGTTACACCTTTTTACAGCATGAGATAAGATAATCCTTTATTAGTCCCAGAGTGGGGGAAATTCTCAATTTCCACCAGAATTACATTACATTTACTACATAACATTCAACGCTCTTACTCAGAGCGACTTACAGGGCTACTTGTATTACAGAGACGGACCAATGTAGCGTTAGGAGGAGTCTTGCCCAAGGACTCACCCAGAGTCACCCAGACCGGGAATCGGACCACCCCAGTCTCTCACATGGCGGGTAGAGGTGTTATCTGTTGAGCCGCACCAACCACCAGCAGAACCAACCAGCAGAACCAACTTCAAGAACTCCAGACTACTTCCAAGTCACCAATGAATGAATGAGCTTGTCCATCACCCACAGATATGATCGTCCCCATGTGCTCCTGCCACTTAGTCTACGGCTTTTCTGGTTCTGTTGCTTTTTCTATTGTTTAATGGGTGAGACAGCCTGTCTCAACTTCCTGTAATTGGCCTGAAAGTCCAGACAAGACATGACAAGACAACCGTATTCATCATTAATGCTGGACACAAATGGACTTTAGCCTTTGCCTCTAGCCCATTCGTGCAGTGAACACACATATGCACAAAGGCCTGGAGCACTTGGCACCCAGGGAGCAGCCTATGGTCCGCCTGAGGGCTGAAAGTGGTATTACAAACTTCTATAAGAAAAGAATAGCCAGACCAGTTCATACAGAAGTCCTTGTAGTTACTGAGCCTTGGAGTGTTAAGAGGGTTAAGGGCCTTGCTAGAGTGCCCAACAGTGGCAGATTAGCATACCCAGGTATCAAACTCACAACCCTATCACCCCTAACCCAGTACTCTAACCACTGCCCCATCTGAACCACCCAAAAAAGGGTTTCCCAACCATGGTTCAGTTTGATCCTGACCAAAACCACCTCAGACCCAGATTTGGTTCTACGGCCTGGACCGTGGTCCAAGGCACCTTTCACATCTGCTCATTTGGTTCGGACCAAACTAAAAAGCCGAACACGGTAGGTGTGAAAGCACCTTATCTTCATGATAATAGAATGGTGCTATATACTGTAGAACCAGTAAAAAAGGGGCCTCCCAGGACCGTCCCCGCCCAAGGAGCAACTCACTGACCAGACAGCACGGGCTGTCAATCTCAAGATTCATGACCAAGGTACCTCCACCTCTTTTTCTTTCACTACAAAGAACAGTGGCAACAGAGGACAACCCCATCCTCATCCTACCTTTTGCTCCATTACATCTGCACTGGGAATTCCATCTGTGAGCACATGCCCTGGTGCTCACCTCCTCAGTGCCTGGACGTCTGGAAGGATACCCCCACAATGAATAAACGAAACAGACCTGTGAATGACCCCTTTGAACAGAAAGCCTAGATCTCTGCAGTTGCATCATTTGTTGTAGACAAATCCACACTGGGATCTCGGCTCTCATGGATGCTTCCCAGGGCCTTGTTACGGCTTTGTGAGGAAGCATTATCTGCTCAAGAATTTATGGACTGGCAGCATTCATAAAGGTTTTCTCCACTAACACACCCAGGAACACACCGGTTCTTCATCCAGACATTAAAACGCCTGCAGGATTTGTAATGAGGCAGAGACGGCTGTCACAAAGGAGGAGGAGCTGGCAATGGGGTTAGTCAAGGCCTCCACCAGCATCTACATGCTCGCAAATAAAGGTGCTACAAGGGGTATAGAAGAACCAAGGGTCCAAGAATTGTTCTTTATGGTACCAAAAGTCAAGTCAAGTCAAATTTATTTGTGTAGCTTTTTACAACTGTTGTCATCACAAAGCAGCTTTACATAATTAGTAATTAATAAAAGACAGAAAAAAAGAAATTACTGACTGTAACAGCCTAATTAAAAGGAGAGAGCCAGAAGGTAACACAGACATGGGAGCACCCTGAAACGCTAGCATCCATCTGCTCCACCGTCCACAAACTTCAGTGATTGTGTGTAAGCAGTGAGATGACAGCTCCAGCATCTCAGTGTACTACAATTCCCTGTGTCCTCGAACCCCTGGACCTGCAGCCCTTATCTAAGAAACATTAATTACCAAAAGCTAAACTAAACAGATGAGTTTCAGCCTAGATTTAAAGATTGAGACTGTGTCTGAGTACCGAACATTATCTGGAAGGTCATTCCAGAGTTGGGGGGCTTTATAAGAAAAGGCTCCTCCCCCTGCTGAGGTTTTCTGAATTTTGGGAACTACTAAGAAGCAGCACCCTGAGATCTAAGTGTTCTTGATGGTTCGTAATATGTAATGAGATCTGGCAGGTACTCAGGAGCAAGGCCATGTAGGGCTTTATATGTTAATAGAAAAGTGGTTCCTCTATGGCTCTAATTTCTAATTTCTCAAAGAACCCTTAGTTTTGAACCGTCGTCCAGCCCCACCGTCCTCATTTCTGCATCTGATGGGGGTTAGATGGAGCGTGATGACTACTGCAGGTTCATTAAAGCATTTGACTATTACCCACTCTGTCTACGATAGAGAAGGTAATGGATCAGCTTGGTTCAGCTCACTTCATCTCAACCCTAGACCTAACTAAGGGGTTCTGGTAGGCGGTTTGCCTCTGAAGTGGAGAAATAGCAGCTACTGGCACTACAGTGCTTCCGTTTGATGGGACTCCAGGTGTAAATATCAGCAGCTAATGGATGAGCATGCCTAGATGTCATCAGCATATAATCCAGGTTCTGGAGACACGATTCGACAGGCTGGTCAGACGTGCTGGGTAGAGGGGAGGACACTGCACAAACTGCTCTCCATCATGGGCTATGATGGTCACCCACTGCACAACATCATTATGGACCACAGGAGCTGAGTTCAGTGGCTGGTTGCGGTCACAGAGCTGCTCTACAGGCAGACTCAGGAGATCCTTTGTTCCGAGAGCCATCAGACTCTACAGCTCTATAGGGACTGAGTCTCTTATATTTAATCAGAGTTTAATCTGCACTATTAATACATGTTTAATTGATTCTATTTATTGTTATTATTGTAATTACTGGATTGTATTACTGTGCTGTATTGTGCAGCTCCTACCTTCGGGATCAATAAAGTATCTGTCCGTCTGTCTATATATCTATATAACTCACACATCAGCCTTAAGGCCCTCAGCCTCACCAAGGCACATGAACACTACTTCATTAAACTCTGAATACTTCTGCCCATAGACAGCCTGGGGCCCTAAACAGCCTAGGGCCCGGCGGCAGGCCAATCGTGTTATTACAAACGTCTGTTAGCAGAAAATAGCCTCTACAGCAGTGTGTACAGAAGTCCCTGTAGTTACTGAGTAATACAGCGTAGTGTGGGAGAAGCCTTTGAGTGTTAAGGGGTTAAAGCAGGGGTGGGTGGTCCTGGGGGGCTGGGAAATCAGCAAACTGTGCAGGACCCGGGCCCCAGTTGCCCAGTCCCCTGACTTAGAGTCTGTATTAATGTACCCTGACTGTATTAATGGGGTGGAGAGAAGGAGGATGAGATCCCTTCTCCTCTCTCTCTCTTCCTCCTCCTTTGCCTCTCCAAAATGTCTCTCTCTCTCTCTCTCTCTCTCTCTCTCTCTCTCCCTTTTATCTCTCTCGCTCTCTCTATCTCTCTCTCTCTCTCTCTCTCTCTTTCTCCCTTTTATCTCTCTTTCTCTCTCCCTCTTTCTCTCTCTCTTTCTCCCTTTTATCTCTCTCTCTCTCTCTCTCTGTCTCTCTCTCTCTCTCTCTCTCTCTCTCTCTCTCTCTCTCTATCTCTATCGCCCTTTTATTTCTCTCCCCCCTCCCTCTCTCTCTTTCTTTCTCTCTTTCTCCCTCCCTCTCTCTCTTTCGCTCCCCCTCTTTCTCTCTCTCTATCTCTATCGCCCTTTTATTTCTCTCCCCCTCTCTCTCTCTCTCTCTCTTTCTCTCTCTCTCTCTCTCTCTCTCTCTCTCTCTCTCCCCCTCTATCTCTCTCTCTCCCTCTCTCTCTTTCTCTCTTTCACCTCTCTCTCTCTCTCTCTCTCTCTCTCTCTCTCTCTATCTCTCTCTCTACCTCTATCTCTCTCTCTCTCTCAGTCTCTCTCTCTCTCTCTCTCTCTCTCTCTCTCTCTCTCTCTCTCTATCTCTCTCTCTACCTCTATCTCTCTCTCTCTCTCTCTCTCTCTCTCTCTCTCTCTCTATCTCTCTCTCTACCTCTCTCTCTCTCTCTCTCTCTCTCTCTCTCTCTCTCTCTTCTCTCTCTCTCTCTCTCTCAGTGATAAGGTGGTGTGAGTCTGAGTGATGGTGTAGTGTGGGCGGGTTAGCTGTGTAATCTGACACTCAGTGTAAACAGTGCTGTCCCAGCGGACAGAGTCTTTAACCAGCCGTAAACACAGAGGGCGAGGGAAGACAGAGAGGAACGAGCCGAGAGGAAGAGAGGAGAAGAGCACAGCGAGGAGAACCGTCCTGCCTTCAGGGGTTTTTATTTAATATAAAGCATTCTTGAGTCTGTATGCATATATAATTCTGAACAGATACTGTTTATTGATTGTATGATCAATAAACAGTTCTGAGCACCGGAGACTCAAAAAACCTACAAAAGTAATTGGACGCCTGTTCATTCATCGTTTCTTCTAAAATCAAAGGTATTCAAGAGTTTCTCCTGCTTCTGTTGGAGTAACTGTCTCTACTGTCCAGAGAAGAAGACTTTCTACTAGATTTTGGAGGAGGAGCATTGCTGTGAGGATTTGATTGCCTTCAGCGACAAGAGTGAGGTCAGGATGTTGGATGATGATGATCACCACCAACCTCATCATCCCCATCTCCCCAACTCATCCCATTTAAAAGTACTGGATGGAGCTCCACCACCATCATTCCAGAGAACACAGCTCCTCCACTGCTCCACAGCTCCTCAATGCTGGGGGGCTTTATACCCCTCTAGCCCACGCCTGGCATTATTAGGCAGCATGGAGCCAATAGGGTCATGATGTTGATCTGCTCCAGAGAGTCCTATTCTATTGGCAGTACTTCTTCTCTACAGGGACTAGACAAGCTGTGTGTGCATTTGCACATCTGTGTCAGCAATGGGTGCAGCTTAAAGTATCTGAATGTATTTATAATACTGTTACTGGGATGATTACTGTTATTCATTGCTATTATACACTCCACAGCTCACAGTTTTGGTTATAGACTGAGTTCCAGTCACTGCAGGAGCACAGCGGCTGTGAGGAGGAACAGATGCTGCTCACACCTCCCATTCTCACACCTCCAATAAAATGAGGTGACTCTGGCCTTTTATCATAGTTTAATATCTGTAATGATTAATACCCTCCACTTGCGTCACATGCCTGACTCTGTTTCTAAAGACTGATGTGGGTTTCTGCAGAAATTGGCTGCTGTTGACAGAAGCAATGGCTTTTAAAGGCAAATACGTCAGACAAGACTGTGCCCTAATCATTCGCAAAGATTTTCTATTCGCTCTACTGACAATAACAGTACACAGGAACAGTGAACCGTCTGAAACCACCATGACAAATCACCGATCATCACTGACACTCAGAACCTACGCACCTCAAAAACGGCAACGTTAGAGGAGGAGGAAAAAACTGCCAATTACAAGTCAATGCAAAGTCATTTTGGAGCATTTCTATTGGTCTATTCGTCATAATATTATCATTCAATGTAAAGAACAACTGCCAGATTCACATTATAGAGAGAAGTGAAAAATACCCAAAAATGGAAAGGCAAGATGTTTTTGACACAGTGATGATTTAGATGTGCATAGTGGACTTTAAAAATTCATATTTTAAAAAAATATTCCTTATCATTTATTAGTGGAAATGTCTTTTGGGAGAAATGTTAAATTAAATTGTTTAATTTAATTTTAAAAACCATATGTAGGCAACAACCTCACTGTTTAAATTTGTGTTAGAAACAAGTTTCAAGCAAAAGACCTCGAAACTAAGAAGATAATATCTGCAATAGAAATGTTAAAAAAATTAATTGAAAAAAAAAAATCTTTAGGAGAGTTTTTAGCTTTTAAAAAAAATTACAATTCTGGAAAAACAAAACAAAACAAAAAAGTTTTTAGTTCAATATTTTATATATATATATATATATATATATATATATATATATATATATATATATATATATATATATATATATATATTTATTTCAATATATAGAATATTCACTTCTTATATATATATAAGCAATAGAGCACAGGTGTCATATTTTCTCACAGCTGTGCATCTCCAGCTATTTCTTTTATACAACAGTTCAGAAAATAAATAAATAATTGTGAATGATGTAAGGCATTCGAATAATTTAATGTTATGGGTTATAGGTTTGAATGTTAGCATTTCCTTCCACCAAATTCTAGTTCCCTAACGAGCAGCGGGTACCTACGCCACAGTAACGAACCCATTTCCAATCTCAGTTTCTTTCTTCTCCGTTTGTTTGTTGGTTTGTTGTTTGTTGTTCTTTATCCTTGTCTTAGTTCGATCAGTCAGGTTATCCTCTGCTCTGGGCGTTTACGTTATATCTTGGTTTAACAGTGTTCAGCGGAGTGATACAGTGTTTGTGGAAAAGATAAACCATAACAGCACGGTTAGAGCGCTTCTCAACCAATCAGCTTGTGCTGTATAGAATACTGTATATCCCGATTTTATTATATATTATATTTGCATAATGTTCAAAAGTATACAAACAGCCCTTCTACTGACTTACTTCAGCTACGTGAAGTTGCACCTACTGCTGACACAGGTGTTACAAACAGCTTCTATAATCTCGATAGAAAAGCTCTGACCAACAGTACGGACACGATGGAGCAGCCATGATCACATGACTCTAAGGTCACCATGCTGCCTAATAATGCCAGGCGTGGGCTAGAGGGGTATAAAGCCCCCCAGCATTGAGGAGCTGTGGAGCAGTGGAAGAACTGTGTTCTCTGGAATGATGGTGGTGGAGCTCCATCCAGTACTTTTGGGATGAGTTAGGGATGATAAAGTGGGGTGGTGATCTTTATCATCCAACATCCTGACCTCATTAACAATCACTAATGAGCAATCAAATCCTCACAGCAATGTATTCTGACATGATGATGGTGCTCTATCCAGTACCTTTGGGATGAGTTCTGAGGAGTGGCAGAACGAATCCTACAACGTCCGTAACAGACCTCACTGATACTCTCTTGTGTCTTGTGGGGCCGAATGCAATCAGATCCTCCTCTCAGCAATGTTCCAACATCTTTTTCGAAAAGTAAAGGCAATTAAAGGAAGGAAACTTCTTGGTTTCAGAAGAAACACTGCGGGAGCAGGTGTCCACAAACCTGGACATGGAGAAAGAGGTTATGATGATGTTCATGAACACATCAGGTCCTCACAAGGAGATAAATACACACACAATGGGCTCAGATTCTGACCTAAAGCTCTACATCTCCTCCTCTGTTGTCTCGGTAGCATTTACAGCACACACACACACACACACACACACACAGAGAAACACACACAGCCTCCAGCATCTGATCCACACACTACCCAAATGACCTGTGTTGTGCTCTTTTGTCTGCGCCGCTGCCTGATAATTGCTTTCTCACCACTCCCGCACGGCTCGTAAATACCCCCCCTGCACACGACAGCGTGAGCAGCAATTAGTATGTGTGGTGGGACAGATTAGAGAGCATGTGTGAGGGTGAGAATGCGGAAAAAATGGTTGTGCAGGTGCCACGGCTGGGTGATCAGAGGTGTGTGTGTGTGTGTGTACGTGCATAGGCCATGAGATTAAAGTAACAGTTCAGCGTAAAATCAAATTTTCCCTTTCTGGCCCACCCCAGTCATGTTCGATGTCTGAAGCTGGCCTCTCCGAGCTATGAGGCTACTGTAGAAAACCAGTACTGGCCACCAACATTAACAACCGCTGATGTTATCAGATTGAAGGTAGGTCATGACGTCGGGTGATCAGAATTCATTGTCAGAACGATGTCTAATGCCAACGGCAAAGACTCAGACCTCTGGGGGAAGACCACCAGTCTAAGGTGTCCTGGAGTACCGGATCTGGCAGGCCCAGACTTAAGCACCCCTACTTGGACTAAACCCAGCTAATGTGCCAGCTAAAAGCTCCAGGCCACTGGTAGACCTCAAAAGACCACAGGACCTATTCTCGGCAATAAGAAACCTTCAGACCACTGGTAGACCATGTGGCCAAAACCCAACATCAGCAACGTTTTCTGGTAGTTGGATGTAGCAGAACTAATCACCCAACATTAGCACCTAACCTTACTGATGCTCTCAGTCTTGTGGTGCCGAATGCAATCAAATCAATCAAATGTTAGTGCAAAGCCTTTTCAGAAGAGTAGAGGCTGTCACTGCCATAAAAGGGAGTGAACTCCTGGCTAATAGACTTGATTTCAGAAGAAATATAGACAGTGGTGCTCAGATTCTGACCTATAGCTCTGCATCTCCTCTGTTGTCTTGACAGCATTGGACAGTCTCTGAAGCGAGAAAACTTCAGACCACTGGTAGACCATGTGACCAAATCCCAACATCACAATCCTTTGTCATATTAATGTAAAATACCAACATTTACTTCAACCAATCAATCAACCCTAATTTTCACTTGCAAGAAATTGATGGTGACTCTCTTTTTTTAACATAGCTGTGCATTTCAAGTAGAGTCCTATTCTATTGGCAGTACTTCTCTACATGGACAAGACGAGGTGTTTGTGCATTTCCACATTCCTGTCAGCAGTGGGAGCTATTTAAAGTTGCTGTGAATGCATTTATTAGAAGGGGTGTCCACAAACCTTTGGACACTTAGAGTGTCTATAAACAGGGACTAAGGAATGGACAGAATTCAAGCCTCAAGATGGCTATTTTCATCCATCTGCTCATTTCAGTATCATCACATCATAGTAATCCCCCACACCACCATAAGAGCTGTTCTGTTAGCACAAGGGAAGTTTATTAGATGAGCCCTTGGAGAGGCTGAGTGAGCGTATAAGCATAAACCCTGCAGAAAGGCTTGACGAAGCTATTTCTAATGCAGGAGCAACAAAACCCAACAAAAGAAGATCCAACATGAACATCTGTGGGCCTCCTGCCCTCTCAAAAAATGCACATTAGGGGGTGAGGATGACCAACTATCAAATCTAATCAACTACATAAATGTATTCATTTAGTATTTTTCGGAGCCCCCAGTAGAGATCTGCTGCTCTGAGGGCAGCTGGTGATCTGCATGGGCTACGTGGAGTGGGGGGCTCTGCTGGGCAGTGACAGGGGGAGGTTTTAGACAGTAAGTGTAGAACTGAAATGATCTCTCAGTCAGTAAATATGTGGATTACAGCAGATGTGTGTGAACTGTGTGTATTGCGGTCAGTTTGGGGTCAGTTGGTATAAAAATATGGGTTTATGGTGGAGCTCAGTGAGGCTGTGTTTAGGTCAGGCTACTGGAGGAACCGCTGATGGCTGGCTGCATCTGAATACCCTACTGAAAAGAATGCCCTCTCCTAGATTCAGCTGATCTGGTACTCATGTGGATCCATCAGCTAGTCAGCTCAACTAGTAGATTTACTAAGGCCCTGAGATCCAAATTAGCAAAGCAGACTAGAGAGGAAGGGTCAGTAAAGTATTCGGACGCAGACGAGCGCCGTTGGAGTTCATGGTGGATCTGTAAGCCGTGTCTGGAGTGGAGTGTTAAACAATACCAATCAAAAACTGGGAGCTACGCAGTAAATCAGTGAATAGAGCGCCTCCTAGTGGTGTCTGTTTACGTCTAGCTTATTAGTTTACTGTGGTTTACCTAGCTGAGGTTTTCATGATTATAGAGAACTGGCACATACCGTTTAAGAAGAGTGTGTGATGGTTTAGGCCTGCCGTTAGCATCACGCTAATGGGTAGGATAAAAGCTTCTAGTGCATGTTAGCTACATTAGCCTTGTAGCTTCAGTGTAGAAGCGAGAAAGAGAGTATGAGAGAGAGAGAGTTAACAGTCCTGCTGTGCTGTGCATGACTACATTAGCTCCAGAGAATCTGCGAGAGGTGAAATAATGAGATTATCACAATGATACATGAAGCCAATCACAGATAAGATGCTAACAAACTCGCCATGAATGCATGAGTCGACTTCAACCATGGAAAGGCTAAATTGTTTATCATCCGACACAGATGCATAAACAGAACTGCATAAACAGATTAGTCTCCCATTCCTGGAATCTACAGGTAGCTGCTGGCCCATGTGAGAAACATCATTACTGTTCAAAGAGCATGAGCTGATCGATTACATCACCTTACATAAACATACGATGTCTATAAGTGGTAAGAACCAGAATGGCGGTAGTTGACGGTTCAATGCGTCAATCATCGTTTATCAACAGTAGCAGTCAGGATGTCTGGACACATCAAATCATAGGTATTTATCTGTACTGTGACACCGTCGGGTGATAAGAATTCAATGTCAGAACAGTGTCTAATGCCAACAGCAAAGACACAGACCTCCGGGAAGGACCACCAGTCTAAAATGTCCTGGAGTACCCGGCGTGCCATCCGGACCTTGCAGGCCCAGACTTAAGCACCCCTGCTCGGACTAAAACCCTCCAATGAGCCGCTAAAAGCTCCAGGCCACTGGTAGACCTCGAGAGACCACAGGACTTTAGAACACTCTAGAATACTAACTCTAGAATAAGAAACCTTCAGGCCACTGGTAGACCATGTGACCAAAACCCAACGTCAACAGCTATTTCTGATGAGTTGGAGTAGCAGAACTAATCACCCAACATCAGCACCTAACCTCACTGATGCTCTCAGTCTTGTGGGGCTGAATGCAATCGAATCAATTTGAAATGTTAGTGCAAAGCCCTCTCAGAAGAGTAGAGGCTGTTACTGCCATAAAAGGGAGCGAACGCCTGGCTAATAGACTTGATTTCAGAAGAAACACAGCGGGAACATACAGTGTCTATAAGTGGTAATCCAGAATGTCGGTAGTTGACGGTTCAATGCGTCAATCATCTTTTATGTACAGTAGTGGTCAGGACGCCTGGACACATCAACTCATAGGTATTTCTCTTTTCTGTTTTTATACTGTGACACCACATTAAGGCCGAGATCCAGACTGAATTAATATTGAGTCTAAATAAGGTGGAGAGCAAGACTGAGTCAAGACCAAATGTCCAAAGTCCAAATGACTGTGAAACTGAGTTAAGACTGAGTCCAAATGAGAGCTAGACGGAATGAAGACCCAATCGAAATGAGAGAAAGGCTGTACACTGTTGGAAGTATAAGATCCTTGAGGAACTTCTGAAGTCTCATCAGTTTCAAAACTGTTCATGAAGGTTCCTCGAAGCACCATGCGAGAATCCTCCACAGTTTCAAACTGATAACTGAAATAAATAAATTTAAAAAAAAATAATAAATAAATAAATATTTATAAACAAATAAATATACATAAACACTATAAAATAAACACAAATAAATAAATAAAACAAATTTAGAATAAATAGAGAAAAAGAAAAAAAATGGCCAAAATCTAAAGGAAGGTCAAAAAAAATAAATAAATCAAAAACAGAAAAATCAGGACAAAACATAAAGAAAAATCTCAAAATTTCGTCAAAGAGCAAAACAGGGCACAGCACTCTGGACACAGCACTCTGGAAGCAGCACTCTGGACACAGCGCTCTGGAAGCAGCACTCTGGAAGCAGCACTCTGGACACAGCGCTCTGGAAGCAGCACTCTGGAAGCAGCACTCTGGACACAGCACTCTGGATGCAACACTCTGGACACAGCGCTCTGGAAGCAGCGCTCTGGAAGCAGCGCTCTGGACACAGCACTCTGGACGCAGCACTCTGGACACAACGCTCTGGACGCAGCGCTCTGGACGCAGCGCTCTGGAAGCAGCGCTCTGGAAGCAGCGCTCTGGACGCAGCGCTCTGGACGCAGCGCTCTGGACACAGCGCTCTGGAAGCAGCGCTCTGGACGCAGCGCTCTGGACACAGCACTCTGGAAGCAGCGCTCTGGACGCAGCGCTCTGGAAGCAGCGCTCTGGACGCAGCACTCTGGACGCAACACTCTGGACACAGCGCTCTGGACACAACGCTCTGGACGCAGCGCTCTGGACGCAGCGCTCTGGACGCAGCGCTCTGGACGCAGCGCTCTGGACACAGCGCTCTGGACACAGCACATGATTTAACGGCGCAGACAGGTGACGTAGACTGAGCCAGTTCAGAAACTGCATCATTGACGGGAAGCGAAAATGGATTCAGATTTATAGGATATTCTAGAGGTCCAGCGATGAGCTCATTTTGGTGAACGGACATCTGTCCAGCAGGTCGGTTTCAGGTGACTCTCAGACGCAGCAGAAGCCAAAGCCATAGCTCTAGAGCTCTACAAACGCCTGACAGATGCAACACTGCACATCACACAGCTAGGACAAGCAAGAGGGGGTCTTTGTGCAAGTCAGATGTCGTGGTAAAAACAGCATTTCATCAGAGCCAAAGGTCAAATGTATCAGTCTCCCTTGTTGTTAAGATAAATGAACAAATGTGTGACCGTGAAAGGTCAGATCGGCGCCGAAACACTCAGCTTTTGTATGTGCCTGGCCTTGCTGCTTTTCAAAACCAGGAGCCTCCAGGCTTTTAATTAAAGCATTTAAAAACGGGGCTTTTGAATAATTAACAGATGTCAGCTGAGAGCAAAATCATTATTATTTTGAATTAGCTAAATTAGTGACCTGAGAATAAACTCCTGGAGGCTGTCACATCACATTTCACACCAGATCTGTCTCAATACCAGCCCAAGAGCCTGATTTTACTTTTATTCTCTTCACAATTCAGTGTGTGTGTGTGTGTGTGTATGTGTGTGTGTGTGTGTGTGTGCTGGTCTGCAGCTCATTGGTGTTGCAATAGTTAAAGACACCAAACAGGTTAGTTCTAATATTCCTGGGTTCTCCTTAGATTGTATGGCCTTTTGGGTTCTCATGGTGTTTTTGCTGTACTTAGACCCCAGTGCTATTATGTATATGGTGTATTGGGTTCCTCATGGTTCCCCGTGGTGTATATGGCCTATTGGGTTTACTATGGTGTATATGGTGTAGATGTATATGGTGAATTGGATTTCACATAGTGTATATGCAGTATATTGGGTTCCCAATGGTGTATATGGTGTACTGGGTTCCCCATGGTGTATTGGGATCACATTGGTGTATATGGCCTTTTGGGTTCTCCATGGTGTATGTGCTGTACTTAGACCCCAATGTAATGATGGTGTATTCAGTTAATCATGGGAGTTAGGGTGTATTGGGTTCCCCATGGTGTTTATGGCCTATTAGGTTTTCTATGGTGTATGTGATGGAGGTGTACATGGTGTATTGGGTTCACCTCGGTGTACATGGCTTTTTGGATTCTCCATGGTGTAAATGGTGAATTGGGTACTTGGGTAATTGGGTATATGGTGTATTGGACTTTTCGTGGAAATGTAAACATGGAGATATATTAGGATCTCCATGGTGTATTGGGTTCCTCATGGTTCCCCATAGTGTAAATGGCCTATTAGGTTTACTGTAGTGTATGTGGTGAACTGGATTTCACATAATGTATATATAGTATATTGGGTTCCCAATGGTGTATATGGTGTACTTGGTTCCCAATTGTGTTTTGGGTTGACATTGATGTATATGGCCTTTTGGGTTCTTCATGGTGTAAATTGTGAATTGGGTTCCTCATGGTGTATGTGCAGTACTTAGACTCCAATGCCATGCTGGATATATCATGGAATATATAGTGTATTGGGTTCCCCATGGTGTTTATGGTCTATTAGGTTTTCTATGGTGTATTTGATGGAGGTGTACATGGCCTTTGGGTAATTATAAAGGTAAAGGTGCACGTATTCGTCACTGTACAGTGTGGACTGTACAGCGAAATGTGTCCTCCGCATTTAACCCATCTGGTAGTGAACACACACTCACACACACACGTGTTAGGGGAGCAGAGAGGGTAAAGGGCCTTGCTCAAGGGCCCAACAGTGGCAGCTTGCCGAGCCCGGGAATCGAACCCACAACCCTGTTATCGATATCCCGGCGCTCTAACCGCTGAGCCACCACTGCCCCACTGGGTAATTGGGTATATGATGTATTGGATTTTTCGTGGAAATGTCACACATGGAGATGAATTAGGATGGTATTGGGTTCCTTATGGTTCCCCATTGTGTATATGGCCTATTGGGTGTACTACGGTGTATATGGTGTAGATGTATATGGTGAATTGAATTTCCCTGAGGAACACACAATAAAGTACACTGTTTTAATCACAATCATTTGAACTGATCAAATATGACTAGTAATGACCCACGTCTGGGACTACGTGTTTAGCGATGACTGTAGAAGTGTGAGGGAGAGTAAAAAGCCTGAGTGTGCAGGTGACGGGGTCTGGATGCTGGGGGCTCGTATCCTTGGCACAGTGGCCACTGGCATGTTCAGCGGTGTTTGGCTGTGAGCTCCATAAAGCAGCTTTGTGGTGAAAGGAGCGTCTGGCCCAACCCCTCCCCTGGCTTTCTCTCCACTGCAGCACTGCAGGCCTTTCACACAGCACTGTGTCTGTGTTTGGACTCTTTTTGCTTTTCAGCTGAAAACTTCATTTTATGGTGAAAAAACAACACTCCCGCTTATACAGTCTAACACACACACACACACACACACACACACACACACACAAATGAACATTTACAAAACTGAAACAGTACATTACAAGAAAATATTGCTAATTATATCAGAATTAAATAAAAAAAAAATGTATTATGTATGTATTAATAAAGAGACACACCTACTTTCTGACAAAGTGTTTCTAATAAAGTGGCCAGTGAGTGAAAACACAAGGTAGGTGTTTCTAATAAAGTGGCCAGTAAGTGGAAGCACAAGGCAGGTGTTTCCAATAAAGTGGCCAGTGAGTGGAAGCACAAGGTAGGTGTTTCTAATAAAGTGGCCAGTAAGTGGAAGCACAAGGCAGGTGTTTCCAATAAAGTGGCCAGTGAGTGGGAGTGCAGGGTAGGGGTTTCCACATTGCTTGTAAAATGACTTGTATTAAATTGTCGTTTAATAAAATCTCCTCAGATCAAATGTAAAGTGTTCCTGTGTGTGTGTGTGTGTGTGTGTGTGTGTGTGTGTGTGTGTGTGTGTGTGTTGTATCTCAAGGTATCCCGTGATGCACAGACTATAGTATCAGCTCTGCTGTACCTGTTAAGGAGATGTAAATCCAAGGGTGACCTTGCAGCATAAATATAGGACTGAAAAGCAGCCATTCTCAGGCAGAGATACACTTCAGATTCACACTCACAGTGTGTGTGCATGTGTGTGTGTGTGTGTGTGTGTGTGTCAGTGTGCCGTACATATCCAACAATCAGATACCATCATATCACTGCTCTCCTCTCTTCTTTCAAAAGATCATTCTCATGCTGTTCCCCACACACCCTTTATAAATGCCAAAAGAAACATATGCAGTAAAGTGTGTGTCTTTGTGTGTGTGTGTGTGTGTGTGTGTGTGTGGGTGGGTGAGTGCATGCATGAGTGTGTGTGTGTGCAGCCAGTCTCTGCAGGATACGCAAACACAATCAGTCCTTTTATCATTTTAAAGGTTACACTGCATTAAAGAGGGCAGCATGCTGGCGCTGGTCTCTCTGGATTTCGTTGTAGTTTTAAAGGGCAGTTCCACCGATTTTTAAAATTCTCTGGATAATTAAACATTTAAGATCTGATATGTCCTGTGGGTCATGATGGCAGATTATATTTGATAATATTAGTAAATCTAAATGAAATATATTTGCTTTGGGAACTACTTTTTCCACTTAGCAGCATGTATCCATCCACCATCTAAATAAATAGACACCAGGTCTTCTCAGAACTCTGGTAGAACAGTGTCTCAGGCACCAGGCAGTGTCTTCATCACCATTAGGTGGAAGAACTTTCTGTGAGGGAGCTCAAACTCATTCACAGTGGGGTTTGGTGGGTCTAGATAAGCTCCTCCAGTCAGAGCTGTGGTTCTACAGTGGAGGTGAAGGGAAGCAGACGTCTGAAGCTCTAATAAAAGCTCCTCACAGAAAGTTCTTCACCTAATGGTGATGAAGACGCTGCCTGATGCCTGAGACACGGTTCTACCAGAGTTCTGAGAAGAGTTCGGCTCTAGAACCTGCTTTTAAAACCAGATCATTAAAATGGTGGAGGGATACATGCTGCAGGGTGTAGTGCGGCTACAGAAAGTAGTCCCTAAAGAGAACTGGATTAGCTGTTTTACCATCATCATCATCATCATCATGCCATATAAAACTCAGAAGACTCGTGTAGCTGCACTGGTGGGTTTGGATAGAAGATAAAATAAGCAGCTAGTATCTTGCACCACTTGTTAAAAGTATCTAGCACTTCTTAAAATGATCTAGCACTTGTATCTAGCTAACATTTGTTAAAAAATACTAGCTTGCAAGATAGATACTGGTAGGTGGCAGCTGGTTTGACGCAGGTAGAGGGGACCTCAGCGGGCAATCTTCCAGCAGGTTGGGCTGGATGGTTAGTTCTGAGATGTCTATAAACAACTCAAAACTTTCTAATAAAGGTCAGGTGAGGAAGGGGGCCGTGTCATAAGCTTTACTGGCCAGCCATGCAGAGGAGTACTCGGATGCATGTGATGGAGATATCTTCCCGTACGACTGCTTAAAGAAAGTGTCTTCTGTTGAAAGGACGTTGATTTTGAGCCCATCTTCAACCTGAAAAGGTCCAACCAGCTCATCTTTAATAATACCAGCCCATACCAGTACCCCACCTCCACCTTGCTGGCATCCGACTCAAAGTGGTGAAGCTCTGTGCCCGTTACTGATCCAGCCATAAGCCCGTCAATCTGGTTCAGAGATTTCCTGGACCAGTCTGGACGCTTCAGCTTGTGTGTCTTGTTCAGTGGCACCTGTACAGTAATCCAAGCCTCTATAAGAGGAGTTCTGAGTTCTGGGGGATGGACCACGCCCCAAACTCCTCCTCCAAATAACCTCCATCACTCACCACACCAACAGGGGTGGCCAAAACCCTCTCTGAAGGATCTGACCCACGGAGTTGTCAGTGTGTTCAGGCTTAACGTGGCCGATTTGCACATTTCTGGCTTCTAATCAGACAAGGAAATGTTAAGAGGTGGCGAATCGGGCCTTCCTGTCTCCATCCAAGCGTCTCTGAGGTGTGGGTGTAGAGTATAAGGACGCTCTCGACGCTCTGCATCCCTGCGAAAAAGTCAGAAAGCTGTGATTTCTGTGCCTTGATGTGAGATGCTAAGCAGTGCTTTTACCGTTTGCGCTCTGGGGAGCGAGAGATTTGTTAAAACTGTGCAAATTCGAGACAGCGCACCTCCTAAAAGCCTCCCTCCGCCTGCCACTTCCACCCACTGAAAGGGGCTGGGATTCAAATCTAGCCATAACGCAAGTGGAGGTGGCTGGAGTTCATTTTATCCTCCAAAATGTGCATCTTAATACCCCCGCCGCATTCCCCGAAACTGCTCTCGTTCCCCCAGCGCCCGTTACCTCTCTCTGAACCGAACACACAGAATCAGCCGAGAGAGGAAGCGCTGCTCAGGTACATCATAAATTATACATGCCTCCACACACTTAGCATACTTCCTCTGATGATTTCAGACCACCCCTTTAACATTCACCTCTTCACAGCGTTATAGTGTTTCCTGCTCCAGTAGAAAGATTTGAGATCACTGATATTATTATGGATATTAATAATAATAATAACAATAATAATAATAATAATAATAATAATAATAGCATGTATTAGGCCAAGCAGGCCCAATGCACCGGTATGGTCCTGGTACTCTTAAGCAGTCCCTGTGGAGTGTAGGAAGAGGGCAGCTGCTCATTAGGAGACCTTTGTCCCTAGCTGGCCAATAACCCAGAAGTACACAACATGTCCAAATGTTTGTGGACACCCTTTATATTTTATAAATGCATTCAGCTACTTCAAGTTGCACCCATTGCTGCTTACACAGATGTGCAAATGTGCAAATACAGCCCCTCTAGAGAAGAAGTACTGCCAATAGAATAGGACTCTCTGGAGCAGATCAACATCATGACCCTGTTGGCTCCATGCTGCCTAATAATGCCAGGCGTGGGCTAGTCGAGGGGTTTAAAAAGCCCCCCAGCATTGATCTGTGGAGCAGTGGAAGAATTTTCCCCTTTGGAATGATGGCTGGTATTTTTTTTAATGGGATGAGTTGCGAAGTTTGAGATGATGAGATGGGGTAATGAATGAATGCTCTTGCCACTGAATGCTATCAAATCCTCACAGCAATGCACCTGCATCAAAATCTAGTAGAAAGTCTTCTTCTTTAGACAGTAGAGACAGTTACTCCAACAACTAAGGCAGGAGAAATTTCTTGATTTCAGAAGAAACGATGAATGAGCAGGCGTCCCAATACTTTTGTCCATTTAGTATAACTGCCTCCGCGTTTGTTGCGGCCAGAGGGAGCTGATTGGAACCAAGGTAAGGTGCACGTATTCGTCACTGTACAGTGTGGACTGTACAGCGAAATGTGTCCTCCGCATTTAACCCATCTGGTAGTGAACACACACTCACACACACACACACGTGTTCGGGGCAGTGAGTACACACACACACCCAGAGCGGTGGGCAGCCAACTCCAGCGCCCGGGGAGCAGAGAGGGTAAAGGGCCTTGCTCAAGGGCCCAACAGTGGCAGCTTGCCGAGCCCGGGAATCGAACCCACAACCCTGTTATCGATATCCCGGCGCTCTAACCGCTGAGCCACCACTGCCCCGTGCGGTTCCACTGTGTTGAATGTGTTCCACTGAGTGAATGTTAGGCCTTGTGTTGTTTTTGCATGAGTGTTTGCTTTGTTGACGCTGGCCGTCACAGCTGGCTGTATCTGGGAAGCTTCGGGACCACGATACCGTGCCACGAACATTTTCACCTGTTAACATGAGGGCCAAAAAGGAAGGCAAGATGTTTTATGTTGCTCGGCCACCTGGAGGTGTGTGTGTGTGTGTGTGTGTGTGTGTGTGTGTGTGTGTGTGAGGAGATGTGTGTGAAACAGGCCTCAGAGAGGGAATGAAGGAAATGTGCAAAACTGGTCTGGAAGAGATAAAATGCCTGAGCTGTATTCTCTCCAATCATGGGCCGAAGCCTGGTTCTAGCTGAACTGAGGCAATCCAAGAAGTGACGCTACCTGAATGCAGACATGATGTGGACAGGTCTGAGGGAACGGTCACCTCCGAATTTATCAGACCATACAGAGAAGGTGCTACGTGAACTGACTCATGATGATGATGAGCCAAAATGCAAGCGAGCATTGCATAAGCAAAAAAATTATTGGGACAAAAGTATTTGGACACCTGCTCATTTATTGTCAATCCAGGCTATTTAAAAAGAGTTGATCCTGCTTTTGTTGGAGTAACTGTCTCTACTGTCCAGAGAAGTAGACTTTCTACTAGATTTAGGAGGAGGAGCATTGCTGTGAGGATTTAATTGCATTCAGCGACAACCTCATCATCCCCAACTCATCCCAAAAGTACTGGATGGAGCTTCACCACCATCATTCCAGAGAACACAGCTCTTCCACTGCTCCACAGCTCCTCAATGCCCACGCCTATTGGCAGTACTTCTCTACAGCGATGAGACAATGGGTGCAACTTAAACATTTGGACACACAGTGTCCAATCTCCTTTCCGAAACTTTCCGCCATGGATTTACCAGCCTGAGTTTCTGTAGATGCTTCAGAAAGGGCTCCAGGGCAGCCGTATTGATGGCAGTGGAGCAGCGGTACGCACAAATTGAGGAGGAATTGCCAGCAATAGCATTCGGAGCGGAACGATTCCATCAGTTTGTGTACAGAGAAGAGGCGCAAGCAGAATATGCCCACAAACCACTTGAAGCCATCAAAGAAAAAGCTGTTGAGCAGCGCTCCAGATAGAATACACAAACTGTTAACGCCACTGCGGAAGAGGCAGCTCAAGGTGAAAGACAAACCCGAGTGCACCCGAGAGTCCGGCCTCGACTACGATCCCCAAGCAGAGCTCATGCTCATCACAGGTCTAACAACACACTGCTTAAATAATTAGATTCCCAAGTGGAAATACACCGATCAGCCATAACATTAACACCACTGACAGGTGAAGTGACCCAGACGACAGCAGGGTCAGAACATTTCCAGAAGATCAGGCAGGTCTTGTAAGGTGTTCCCGGGTGTGCAGTGGTCAGTGCCTATAATTCAGGTGGCCAGAGGGTCATGGGTTCTATCTGTAGGTGAGGAGCTCACCAGACACTTTGAAAAGACTACGAGATTTGGGTTGGAAGCAGAGATTAGTTTACTGGTCAGGCTTTACCTGGTCTTGACCTGGTCTCAAACCTGACTAATCATAATCACAGTAAGGAGGTGGGTTCCTCAGACTGAGTCTTGGTTTCTTCCTCTTAGTATGAGGGAGTTCATCCTTGCCACTGTCGCTACCACCTCCATTGTGGTGCTTGCTCATAAGAGAAGCGGACCTGGATCTCTGTAAAGCTCTTTGTGACCACATTTGTTGTGAAAGGTGCTATATAAATACATTTTGAATTGAATTGAATTAAATTAAATTATAGTGATTTTATTTATTACTAATTTTAATGTGTATTTAAGTAAACTTTTGTAGTGTCGTACAGTTTTGTATTTTTTTTTTTTCAATTTCCATACACAATTATTGTTTATTTACAATTTTGCATTTTTTACTTCATATTTATTTAAGTTTTTTTTATTTATTTCCATGTTGCAGGCACCTTTTTGTACATACTTACAGAAATTGATTATTGCCTAGCTAAATCATTAGCTATTGATTAGTAAAGGGGCCGGGAGGTTAGCTAGGTTAGCTAGGTAAGCTCAGTTTCGTAGTGTTTTTTTTTTTTTTTTTAATTTCCATATACAATTATTGCTTATTTACAATTTAGCATTTTTACTTACTACTGTTTGTAGTATTTTCTTTTAATTTTATTTCTAATTTACATATACGTTTTTAGTTAATTTCCATGTTGCAGGGACCTTTTTGCACATACATGCAGAAATTGATTATTGCCTAGCTAATTGATTAGGTATTGACTAGTGAAGAGGGCTGAAAGGGGTTAAACATGGCCTTGCCCTTGTGTTTTTCCTTTCCTGGTCTGGCTCGGTCATGAAGCTCTGGTGAAGCAGACAAGTCTTTGGGGCTCTTAGCTATCTAGGTATGCTCTCAGTTTTGTAGTGTTCTTTTTTTTAATTTCCATATACAATTATTGCTTATTCACAATTTTGCATTTTTTACTTACTACTTTTTGTATTATTTTCTTTTAATTTTAATTCTAATTTACATATGTTTATTTATATACACAATTATTGTTTATTTACAATTTTATTTTACACTTTTTTTACCTTAAATTCACATATAAAATTAATTAAATTTATAATTTTGTAATATTGTATTTTAATTTCATTTCTAATTTACACATATTTTAGTTTATTTCTATTTTCAGGCACCTTTTTGCACATACATGCAAAAAATTGATTAATGCCTAGCTAATTCATTAGCTATTGATTAATTAGCTTAAGCACTAACTATATGTAGTCTGGGTTATAGTCTTATTATAGTGGGTTATAAGTGGTCTACACACAATATTACCCAACAGTCCAACCTGAAGCATTCTCCCGGACTTCAGTAAGAGGAAGGACATACGTTATTCTGGACGTCTATTCAGACATTCTGCTTTATAAAATAGCCCCCAGAAATTCTTAAGAACACATGGTTCAGACTGTGGACGGACACACACACACATACAAACACACACAGGCACACGAGAAGGTGATGAAAACTACGAAATCGGCTACGAAACAAACGCAAGTGACATGATTCAACAAAACCACACCGGCTCAGAAGTCAGACACCGGATTTCAGAACTCCCCCAGTTGGGACTTCCAGCAGGAGACAGGAATGGCGTAATAAATTCCACAGTGGAATAAAGTAGGCTGTTTGACTGTTCCACAGATGAACTTTTAATGGACTTTAAACAAGTTAACCGAAACAAAAAAAGAAAAAATGGGATGAGGTGTCATGATAGTAATGCTCAGTCGAGCCACTTACGCTGATGGCATTCTAATGAGTAGCGACTCTTTTAAAGGTTCTTCATAAAAAAGGCCCAAAATCCAGCTCTTCAAAACAGTATCCAAAAGTCCGGTCAGTATTGAATATATATTTTTTCTGCTTTGCTGCCATAATGAACCGAGTGAGCGTAAACTGCAGTGTGAGTATTTCTCAGAAGCAGCTTTATGTTCCAGTGATTGCTGCAATGCAAATCCAAAATGATGTGAGCTGTAAATGAAATGACATGAACTGTGTTAAAATAAGGGTGATGTGATTCGCAGAGCAGTTCACACACAGACAGCTGAATTTCCATATTAATGCACATGATTTATCGAATATTGTCCAGAATAAATGGAGCTGTGAAACAGCCGGAGTTTTTTTTTGTGGGGGGGGGGGGGGGGGGGGTAAACTAGCTAACAGACTTTTCTTCTGTAGTTAATCAGGTTCTAGTCATCTTCTCATAATCACATAACAACATCAATTGTTGCAGCAGTGGACAGACATTCCTCCAGATTCCCCCTGAAGACCCCGTAGGTTTCCATCCACCTTACTTTCCATTAAGCAATGGAGGAGGCCGTCACCTCCGCTGAAATAGATCAGAAGCATGGTGATCTTGATCATACAAAATGAGTAGTAGAATATGCTCAGTTAGAGCGTATCACTGATGTCCAATGAAAAACGTCCAATGTATCTCCATTCCTGTCCGATTTTCTCCATGGTTTGGACCCTGTAGCTGCTTCTGTACACTGTCTAAATCATTCTGGATGAATGGACCAATAGAAATGCTCTAAATGACTTGAAAGAGTGAAGAACAATTCAATTATTTCAATTCAATTTTATTTATTAAGGCTTTTACAGGGATCTGAGCCTATGTTGAGCAAGCCAGCGGATGAGGAGGAAACCATGAGAGGAACCCTGACTCAAAAGGGAAACCCATCCATACCCTTTTCCTGTAGGAGAAGTCCCCATTCTGGAGATACATGGTTTTTCATTGGACAGCGATGATATATAGTCACAGTAGTTGTAAGAAGAGGATGTGGATGGGTATAGGTATGGGAAGCCAACTAGAAACCAAGCCCCATGTTGGTCCCACCAGGGTCAGTGATGGACCAAGAGGGGTTAAACATGGGCCCTGTCTGGGTTGAACACTGCATACAGGACCTAGATTGGACCCTAGATGGGATTTCTTTTAGTTTATTGCATTTATTTAATATCTACTTAATTTGTCCGATCATTGCACTGATGATTAGGTGTGGGCAGGTGTCTTTTATACAGGTCACGAGGTCAAACAGGTGCCATTAATACAGGTAATTAGTGGAGGACAGAAGAGCTTCTTGAAGAAGTAGTTACAGGTCTGTGAGAGCCAGAAATCTTGCTTGTTTGTGGCTGATCAAATACTTATTTTCCACCATAATTTACAAATAAATTCTTAAAAAATCCTACAATGTGTTTCCTGGATTTTTTTTTGATTATCATTTTACCTAAGCAGAAGAACGTGCACAATCAGTGGCTGACTAAATACTTTTTTGCCCCACTGTACTTGTGTGAACACACTGTAAATATACTGTGAAACTTCCACAGATTGTTTAAATGTATCTTATATGAATTTATTCTGCTGTTATTTCAGAAAAAAACTCACCCTAACAATATTCTCATTCTCCCAGTGCCGTCAGACCCGTTCTCTCCGTGCCGATTCGGCTCATTGTTTCTCTCGGTTGCTGAAAGTAAACAGATGGTAGCAGTGAGAACATGCCCCGTGATGGACTAATAAATAAAAACAGCAGATTTTAAGGTGAAGTTCTCAGAATGATCAGCAATGTCATTAAAACGCTGGTACAGATACAGACCGGCTTCCACGTCTTCTCTCAGGCGCTCAGACGTTTCGGCCTAATGAGGGTCAAAACAAGCCGCCGCTGAAGCAGCTTCTTTCCTGTGACATTACACTCATAAACAATTACCTCGCAGATGCGACGGCTGAGGCAGGGCCAGGCTGCACGGCCACGCTGCACTACCGTTTTAATCATGCTTATGTTCTCCTCGGAGATGTGCTGTAACGAGTTCCTTTTACTCAGCTCCATGTTCTCTACTGAAAATTTAACTTTCCTGAGTGTTTTAAAATACTTGCACTTTCTCCTCCACTCCGGCTATCAGCGAGGTGGGGGATCTGCTTCCCCCTCAGTTCCAGTTTAGTCTCCTAATTCATTATCTGGGGTTAGTTGATGGTGTAAGGTGCTGGTTCAGCTCCTGCCCTGCTTTACTGTAGATCATCCCTCCCACTCTGGAGCTGTGGTGTGTTATTTTACACCAGAGGAGAAGATCCAGCTACTTGCTGTAGACCTTCAGGCTTTCTTCTCTTCTGAAATAAAGGTCAGGGAGTGTGTGTGTGTGTGTGTGTCACTTTTCCACTGCATGGTACCTGCATTACCCTACTCCACTCTGCTTAGGCAAAGTTAGCACCTGTCCAGCTAACATGTCCATGTGGGTGTGGATGGGTATAGGTGTAGGTATGGGTAGCCCAACTAGGAACCAGGATCCATGTTGGTCCCACCAGGGTCAATGATAGGACCAGGAGGGGTTAAACATGGGCCCTATCTGGGTTGTACACTGCATACAGGACCTAGATGGGACCCATGTGAAATTAGGGTAGGCTGTAACAATGGGACCCATTTGTACAAACCCACTCAGAGCCCTTCTATAATTAGAAATCCTACAAGAGCCCACTTTTACCTTCTCCCAGTAAATGGCCACCCAGCCCGACCTGCTGGAAGATTGCCCGCTGAGGTCCCCTCTACCTGCATCAGACCAGCTGCCACCTACCAGTCCGACCAGCAGGCCCCCCACCCACCACCACCCATACCAGACCAGCTGCACACCCTCCTACCACTGCTACCTGTTTAATAATGACCATGTTAAAATATAAATGGACTCTTAACTATCTGCACTATTAACATCACCACTATTAACTATCTGCTGTGTCTGGTTTGGTAATTTTTATTAATAATTTATAATCAGTTCTGATCAGAGGAGGATGGGTCGGGTCCCCCTTGTGAGTCTTGGTTCCTCCCAAGGTTTCTTCCTCCAGCTCTGAGGGAGGTTCTCCTGCACTGTCGCCATTGGGGCTCACTGGGGGTCTTTGATCCTTCATGTCTTCTTACGTTATTTCGTTTTTGTCTCTGTCTTTTACTAATTACTAATTATGTAAAGCTGCTTTGTGACGACAACAGTTGTAAAAAGCTCTACAAATAAATCTGACTTGACTATAAAGCCCATGTTCCACCCATGTGAGTCCCACATGAGCATGTTGGCTGGGTGGTATCTGGACGTGGGTACCTGCTCACTCCTGGTGAATCGTCACTATTATATCAGCTATTGTAATGGTCTCTACTGACCACAAAGCCTATTTTAGCCTTGAACTAGTACACAAGCATTTCACTAATGAAGGCTTTGTGCCGATAGACTAGCTACATTAGCTAGTGCTATTGATGTGCTGTGTGCTGTTGTGCAAAACTGCTATTAGTTTCTATCAGATTCATTAACTGCATTAGCTTGCAGAATATTTTCTTTATGACCGGATAAATTCTCCTCCTGTGATCTGACCGTAGGATAAAGCTAGCCGGCTTACTGCCTAACTCTACAATACCCTGCTGAAGAATCCAGCTCAACACCAGATTTTGCTGGAAGCTGGAAGTTTTGGATGGTCTAAGCTGGTCTTTGTTGGTCAGGGGGTTGAAGAGCTGGTCATCCAGATTAAATTATATACCCTATGCTGGGAAATATTGCATTTGATTTTGGTGATGCTGGTGATGGTGATGGTCATGCTGGTCAACCAGTGTGGTCATGCTTGGTCATGCTGGTCTTCCAGCTTGTTTATGCTGATCAAGCTGTTCCACCAGCATGGTCATGCTTAGTCATGTTGATTGACCAGCTTGGTAAGCTAGCTAGCAAAAACACATTTTTCTTAATAGGATTGATTAAAATAAAATACCCATTTAAAATCTGGAAACTCGTTTAAGTAATGTCGTAGAATCTATAAGCTGTAGGTATTTTACGACATCAAAAATTTCACAAAATTTGTTTCGGGGGTGAGCTGTGCAGTAGGAAACCAACCAGGTACCAAAAAGCGTTGGAAAAGCGCATTAGAGTTTATCCTCCGTTACCGCAGTAACAGCCTCTTCTCCTCCGAGAAGGCTTTATGCTAGACGATGGAACATCTCTGAGGTTGCGAGACAGATTTGGTGGCCTTCAGCCACATGACAGTAAAAGCATTAGTGAGGTTAGGTTCTGGTGTTGGATGATTAGTTCTGCCATTCCAGCTCATCCCAAAGGTATCGGATATGGCTCCATCCATCACTCCAAAGAACACCACAGCCCAATGCTGAGGGCTTTATGCTCCTCTACCCATGCAACTGAACACCTGTGCCAGCACTGGGTACTCCTTAAAGTAGCAGAGCTCACTGATTAGGAGGGGCCAGACTGCTGAACCAGATTACCCAGCTCGCTACGTGGAAATGATCCCTCCCACAGAGTTTAATTCCAGCTCTGGTGCAGCACACCTGGCTCTAATATGCAGATGTTCCTGGAGACCTTGATTAGATGTTAAATTTGTTCAGTGTTACTTGGAGCTAAATTCCACGGGGTTCCGTTAACAAGTAGTGAAAGGTAATCACTACCAATTAGAATCATGTGACTGCAAGCTGAAATCATGGCTACGTTGCTATATTGTCTCCAGTAATGAAATTCAGTTCTATTACAGAGGCAATCTGCCATTTCTTCCACAGACAGTTCAGTGTTCTAGTTACTCGTGCCTGATTCCATTTTTAGGCTCATATCCAGCCTCTGCAAACTGAGCTATGTGTGTTATTTCAGCGAAAACCCTGAACTATGTAGTAGGTTTTAGTCAGGGATGAATGGGACTATATTTCTAGATTTTGTCCACATTCTTTTGTCCCACCACAATTCATCTGAAAAAAAGCAAACCTTGTAAGCCCTCTCCAGTGATGACTCATGGTCACTTCATTCATTATTGTTCACTCTAAAGCTTATTGGATGTTAACAATGAGGACAGAGGAAAAGGATGCAAGTGCAAGCCAGAGGCTTTACTACAGTTCATGATGGTGCAGCTAAAATCTAACAGATGTTAAGGAAGAACAAGAACTCCACCAGTACCACAAATACAGAGACCAGACAGATAAAGACACAACATAAAACCCACAGACAAACAATGCCAAGAACAATACAAACAGGCATAGTAAATATACCCAACACAGACAAGAAACACCTGGGTGAAATGATTAGGGGGTGTGGCTATAGACTACACAAAGCACAGGAAAGGAGAATTTGGGAGGAGCTGCAAAGCTAAACCACTGTGCACTAAGCACTGAGGATATAACCCAACAAACAAGCTAAACCACCCAGCACTGAGGACATATAACCCAACAAATGAGCTAAACCATCCAGCACTGAGGACATATAACCCAACAAACGAGCTAAACCATCCAGCACTGAGGATATATAATCCAACAAACGAGCGAAACCATCCAGCACTGAGGACATATAACCCAACAAACGAGCTAAACCACCCAGCTCTGAGGACATATAACCCAACAAATGAGCTAAACCACCCAGCACTGAGGACATAACCCAACAAACGAGCTAAACCACCCAGCACTGAGGATATATAATCCAACAAACGAGCGAAACCATCCAGCACTGAGGACATATAACCCAACAAACGAGCTAAACCACCCAGCTCTGAGGACATATAACCCAACAAATGAGCTAAACCACCCAGCACTGAGGACATATAACCCAACAAACAAGCTAAAACATCCAGCACTGAGGACATATAACCCAACAAACGAGCGAAACCATCCAGCACTGAGAATATATAACCCAACAAACGAGCTAAACCATCCAGCACTGAGGACATATAACCCAACAAACGAGCTAAACCATCCAGCACTGAGGATATATAACCCAACAAACGAGCGAAACCATCCAGCACTGAGGATATAACCCAACAAACGAGCTAAACCATCCAGCACTGAGGATATATAACCCAACAAACGAGCTAAACCATCCAGCACTGAGGACATATAACCCAACAAACGAGCTAAACCATCCAGCACTGAGGAAATTACCCAGCAAACAAAAGTGTTGGGAAAAAAACAACCAGCAGTAGATTACAATTATGACTCCTGGCAACCCCATGAACAGTGTTTCTCCAGAATGTCCAGTTCTGTCCACTGATTGGGTTGTTAGGCTTTAGTCTCGTTGCTGGTTGTCCTGTTTGTCTGTTCCAGTAGAGCTGTCTCATCTAGAGAAAGAGTTCTTCCTTAAACCAGAGCTTCAGTTAGTTTTTCTGGTCTTTAACTGAGGAGTGAAGCTCGATTTGATCAAAGATCCAATAGTTTTTCTTTGCTGTCTAAACTTTTCACCAACGCTGGAGTGCAAAGGTGATGAATTTCTTCATCTACTGCTACCATAAAGAACCAGAGGAAAGACCAAAGCCTGGACTGTTCTGAGCTTTATTTGTAGAGACAAACCATTACATCAGAACATCATTTCCTGCTCCTTGTTCTGCTGAGAGCTGAGCTTGTATTTATTGGCTGCTGGATCTGCTGTTGTTGATTGAACCAGGCAGGTAAAGCTGTCCTCTACGTCTTTACCTTCACCGTGTTTGTTTTCTTCACACTGACCGCTGCTTTAAAGCACCCTTTTAGGTCTGCTTTTGATGTTTGAATGATTTTATAAACCAGAAGCTAAAATTGATTTAATCTTATCCTTTAGACTCAAGCAGACAGTTTTTGTTACTGTAGCTTTAAACTGATATTGCTTATTATACATATATGTATATAATATCCTGTACATCGCCACTTGTATTCCTAAAAATAACAAGTGAACAGGAGGTGGGAAAACCTTCCTAACTGAACCTAACCCTTTGTAGAATGAAGGAGAGTACATAATAATAATAATAATAATAATAATAATAATAATAATAATAATCATCATCATCATCATCATCATAATAATCATAATAATAGTATTTATATAGAACTTTTTTAAAACTTTTTCAAAAAGTTACAACAATAATATTATAGCTACAAGAAAAACAACAACAATAATAATAATAATAATAATAATAATAATAATAATAATAATATTCATATAGAACTTTTTATGTGCCAAAACACTTTTTCACCATTCTTTAATATTTAAGTCTTATTAATACTTTTATTTACAAAAGTGAGATGTATCCAGTTCTCTGATTAATAGGGTCCTTACCCAGAGGAGGATGGCCCCAACCCCGCACCCCACCCCGTGAGTTCTGGGTTCCTCCCAAAGTTTCTTGCCACTGTGGTCTCTGTCTTGCTCTCCGGGGGTCTTTGATCTTCCGTGTCGTTGCTGGATTCCTGTAAAGCTGCTTCACTACATCAGTTGTAAAGAAGAGCGAAACTCATAAATCTGATTAGACTGACTCCACACTTCTGCTGCCGGCCAGCTGAACCTCCTGCACTCCGCCAATCAGAAACGGCCGCTGCTCGAAACCCCTTCTGCTCTCTGCCGTCCATCACGCTGAAGATCACCAGACAGTACACCATGTTTTTCAGTTCACTGATGAGGGACAGCGGGTCTTTTTTTTCTTCACTGCCAGAGGAATCCTTTTAAATGTAGTCTAAAAAGCTGAGATTTCCCAATTTGAGATCATTTTAGTAAGATAATAGGATACATTTGCTCATTTCTAACAGATTCTATTGATGGAAATGTCGTATTCCACTAGCAGATCATTTAGCTAGTTTTAAGCATAATTTTCTTGAATTAAGCAAAAATATCAGCCAATAGAATCCGACACTTTCCGTAGATAAAAAAAAAAATAATAATTTAGAAACATATTTTTATAAATTTGATATGTATTTCTAAAATAATTTCAAACTGAGAAATATTACATATTTAGATGACATTTAAATAACGTTTGCAGTGCTCTCTCTCTCTCTCTCTCTCACACACACACACACACACACACACACACATTCACTTTCTCTTGTCGTACGGTTTGGCGCCCAACACTGCAGTCAATAAATAGAGCAGCTCACCAGGAATTCTCCCAGTAGTCCCGATGGTCAGTCCCTGCCCAGCTTTGGTCTCATTAGATTTCACTCATTAAATCTGCTCTTTAGGAGACTGGCCTGCCGGGGAAATTGGCGGGTGCTAAGCAGAACTGGAACAAATAGGTATTGCCCTAATTGAGGTTCCAGGGGATAGAGACTGAATCCTGAAGAAGAGCAGCCTCGATTTCCAGGTGCCAACGTCGCTTCGCAAACAAGGCCACAGCGATGGCCCCGGCCCTTGGAGAAGAGGATTGTTTTAGAATAGAGCCCTGCTAGTGTAGTAAAACTCGTGGAATCGGATTGGCCGGCTCCATTTATTATTGTTACAATCATTACTGACAGACTTTAAAAACTGCACACACTGCAGATTCATACTGGATTAAAAACTTTTACAGTTATTAATCTAAAACCCCACATACTGCAGATTCATACTGGGCCATAATTCATACACTGTTTATTTATTATTGTAAGACTGTAAAAACTTTACATTGCAGATTCATACTGGATTAAAGTAATTCCAAACTTTTTACTGCCAGAATATAAATATTCTACATACTGCAGATTCATACTGGATTAAAAACCCTTGCAGTTAAACTAAAAACCCACATACTGCAGATTCATACTGAGCCATAATTCATACACTGTTATTCAGATTTATACACTTATTTATTATTGTAAGACTGTAAAAACTTTGCGTACCACAGATTCATACTGGACTAAAATCACTCCACAACTATTGCTGTGAGACTGCGACAACTACTTACACCACAGATTCATACTGGAATAAAAAAACTGCAGTTATTACTCAGTTAAACCTACACACTCACACACATTCACACTGGATTAAAATCATTGCATAATAATTACTGTCATTTTATTTGCTACTGTAAACCTACACACACTGCAGATTCATACTGGACTAAAATATACAGTAAATATATTATTAAATAGTACTGTTCGATTTTAAACGCTAGGCACCCTGTATCTTCAAGTATTACTTCTAGACTGCAAACTGTCCACACACACACACACACACACACACACACACACACACACACTGCAGATTCATACCGGATTAAAATCACTATTTAAGTATTACTCTTAGACTGTGGAAACTACACACACACACACACACACACTGACGATTCATACTTGATTAAAGTACTACTACACTATTTAAGTATTACTCTTAGACTGTTGAAACTACACACTCACACACACACACACACACACACACACACACTGCAGTTTCATACTGGATTAAAATCACTATTTAAATGTTACCTTTAGACTGTAGAAACTACACATACACACATACACACACACACTGCGATTCATACTGGATTAAAATCACTATTTAAGTATTACTCTTAGACTGTAGAAACTACACACTCTCACACACACACACACTGCAGTTTCATACTGGATTAAAATCACTATTTAAATGTTACCTTTAGACTGTAGAAACTACACATACACACATACACACACATACACACACACACTGCGATTCATACTGGATTAAAATCACTATTTAAGTATTACTCTTAGACTGTAGAAACTACACACTCTCACACACACACACACACACACTGCAGATTCATACTGGATTAAAATCACTATTCCAATATTACTCCTGACCGCAAACACTACACACACACATACACACACACACACACAAACACAAACATACACACACACACACACACACTGCAGATTCATACTGGATTAAAATCACTATTTATGCATTACTCTGTAACCCCCCCCCCCCCCCACACACACACACACACACACACTGTAGAGTTATATTCATACTGGATTAAAATATTTCCACCATTAGTACAGTTACAGTTAACTACTCAGCCTGCAGATTCATACTGGATTTAAAGGCAGACGCTTTATATATATATATATATATATATATATATATATATATATATATATATATATATATGTATATATATTCTCTTTTCCAGACATATATTTGTACCTTTTGACAAAAGTGTAAAATCTTGGAAAATAACTTTTTTAAAATTGGTTCTACAGAAATATGATACAGTTATGGTCCCTTGAAAAGAAGGACAAGCAGGGAACCACCTCAGTGACTGGTGCCATTTTTCTTTTCCTGAGGGCGTTCCAGCTATCCGTTCTGAACAAGAGGAGGGATTGTATTATCACCTGCCAGAACACACAGATACGAGAGAGTGTGTGTAAGCGATAAAACCCTCAGCCAGAGGTCCAGTGCCACTGCAACCCCTGATGATGTTTTATGGTTTTAGATAATGTAAGTGGCCTTAGGGTTTGCCTGTGGGCTGAGAGCGTATTCCCTGAAGGTTCCTCCTGCTGGACATGTCCTCATCCCCCGGAGTTTATATGCGCTAAATGTACTGTGTGATATTATGAGCCCCCCTGTCCACTTTCCACACCACCAGCGGCCTCAGCAGGCCTGTCTCATCCTTCAGACATTTATAGATGACACTAAAGAGGTATTCCAGACCACCTCGGACCGCCGGACGAGAATGGACCACTTCACGCTGCTTTTCTGTCAGGTTTCATTTAGCCGTGTTCGGGTCGGGCATGTAGCGGCACTCAGATGGTTCTGCTGGAGTGTATCCATCATTGCTCTCAGCGGTACGCCGATGTCGCTCTCCCTGCTAGGGTTCCTTTCCTCGGCGTCTATATTTAACCGGCAGGAGGTAAATATTTAGTGAGCCGCGAGTGTGACGGTGCGCCTGGAGAAAGCCAGCCAGTCGCTCTAGGCTAAAACAAAGACACTGGAGTTGTCAGAGCAACTGGGGAGGAGGAGGAGGAGGAGGAGGAGGAGGAAGAGGAAGAGGAATGGAGAGCGAATGCTCACAAAAACAAGAAAGTCCGCTGGGTATTCTGCTCTCGTGCTAGTTAGAAAAATTCATCCACCAGCTTGAGATCACGGAGCTCCACCGCTGACCAGGCTTTCATGCTGCCGTCCAATTAGATTAGAGTGAAGAGCCGAACTGTCGCGAAAAACAAACGATGTGAGTTCCCAGAGAATAAACGTCGGAACAGCTCGCTGCTCAGAAAAACACTTACGGAGGCAGTGCATGGAGGAATCTTTACCACCACCAGCCTCTCTGAGCTGTTTAACTTGACGTCATGGCTGTATTTCCACTGTAAAAGCACCGGTACTAAACTGCACAACTGCGGAAATGTGGGACAAACCTGGGTTACAGACACCAACTCTACGTCTTTTTGATCATATTTAAAAATCTGAAGATCTGATCTCTTCATGTGATCTTCACTGAGAGATGGAGGTAATCTAACTAAGCTCTCAACACACCTGAAGAAACATCTTCAATCATCATTGAATCCATAGAATTACCAGAAATGTAATTTTCCTGTGAGAAGAAGAGCAGAGGATCAGCTGCAGATGATCAGATCATGGTTGGAGAGGATTATTCTGGAGGAGTCTGGAGTCTGATTTAAACCTCAGACGTTTAGTCTGGTCTGATCTTGATTGATGGTTGAAGTGAGGGGTGAAGAAGATCACCATCATGGCCAGATCCAGAGAGCTCTCTGAGGCCTTCAGAAAGAAGGGTGGAGATGCAGAGGAGTCTGTAGATGGAAGGTTGAGTAGCCGGTAGATCTCTCTCACCACAGCTGATGTTAAAGTACCGGGTCTCCCATCAGAAAGAGAGCTGGGCAGTTTGATATCCATGGCTGGTGACTGTCCAGAGCACATTCTCCCAGCAGTCCTGGTCTTTTTGTAAGTGTTCCTTGGCAACCGTTAGTCCTGCCCTGATCTAGTCTTTCTTGTGCTTCATCCTTTGATTGATGTTCGTAGGCCGTCCCTTTGAACTGCTCTGACCATGAGTTTTCTGACCTCAGTTGGATTCTGGAAATCATCTGCATGGTTGCGGTAGGGCACACTGTGGGTCGTGTGGAGTAGTATACGTCCTCTTTTCCCTGGACATGTCCTCTCGATGGGATGTGAAAAAGGACGTCAGGATTTTGCACTGATTTCACATCAGTGTTCATATTTAATTTGTTTCTACAGTCTGTTGTCTGTTTAAGCCCCGCCCTCACTGCCACTATTGGTCTGTATATTTCTGTGGCAGTGGTGCTCAGCGGTTAGAGCTCCAGGCTATTGATGACAGGGTTGTGGGTTCGATTCCCGGGCTCGGCAAGCTGCCACTGTTGGGCCCTTGAGCAAGGCCCTTCACCCTTTCAGCTCCCCGGGCGCTGGAGTTGGCTGCCCACTGCTCTGGGTGTGTGTGTGCTCAGTGCCTATAGTTCATGTGTGTGCTGTTCATAGTACAGTGACAAATGCGTGCACCTTTACCTTTTTTAACATCAGCCATTGGTCAAACAGCTTCCCACACAGCCGACTGACCAAAGCCTAAAATAAAATGAAAAAATAAATAAAAATAAATAATAATAAATAAATATTAAAAGTGTATGTATTTACTAACATAATTTTTAAATAAACCATTTTAGTCCCATAAAATAAAAATAAATAATAATAAAAATAATAAATATTAAAAATGTATGTATTTACTAACATTGTTTTACAGCATAAAAAAATAATAAAAATATTATGTAACAGGGTGGTAAAGGTAAAGGTTTTTTTTTACTCCATAGCTTATTAAAGCTGTTTCTTACTGTTGGTAAATGAGTAAATATTTATGTATTAATGATATTACAGATATTTAAACCCCTCTTGTCCTCACACACACACACACACACACACACACACACACGCACACACACCTACTGCAATGGTCCTACAACTTAGCCTACTCAAAGCCCATCCCACAACACCATAACTAAGACTGCGTCCCCTTCAGTGTCCCCCCCTAGTGTCCACTTCATAATAAAAAAATAATATCAAAAATGATCACCCCAGACTATATTAACATGCTCTCCCCTGATTATAACTAATCTAGGAGTTATAGGAAGGGCTGGGTGTCTTGTTTCCATTGTTGGTTTGGTGCAGTAAGGTAGTCCCTCTCTCTCTCTAGCTGTTTTGGTTGGTGATGTGTTTGGAGTTCTGACCTTGTCAAATCAAGTCAAGTCATCTTTATTTATACGGCACATTTAAAGACAACGAGTGTCAACTGAAGAGCTGCACAAAACAAGCAGATAATAAAAGAATACAAGACAGTCCATGAATAAAACAAAACATTAAGAAAAAAACACACAGATGACAGATCAACAAATCTCACAATTCAGTGGACCTGCCGCGTGAAGATGCCTGGGAAAATGAAAAGCTTTTAAAATTGGCTTTCAAAATGTCTACTGCAGGAGCTGGCCCAACCCAAAAGATGGGTTGTTCCATCATTTTGGGGCTAACAGAAAATCAGGGGCCTCTGAATGGCAAACTCAATTTATACTATTTAGACAAAAGTATTGGGACACCTGCTCAATCATGGTTTCTTCTGAAATCAATAGTATTAAAAGAGCTGATCCTGCTTCTGCTGGAGTTACTGTCTCTACTGTCCAGAGAAAAAGACTTTCTACTGGATTTTGGAGAAGCATTGCAGTGAGGATTTGATTGCATTCAGTGACTATAGCGTTTGTGAGGTCAGGAATGTTGGACCTCATCATCCCCAACTCCCCAACTCATCCCAAAAGTACTGGATGGAGCTCCACCACCATCATTCCAGAGAACACAGTTCTTCCACTGCTCCACAGCTCCTCAATGCTGGGGGGCTTTAGCCCACGCCTGGCATTAGACAGCATGGTGCCAATAGATTCAATAGGTCCTATTCTTTTGGCAATACCTCATTACAGTGACTAGACAAGCTATATCTGTGCATTTACACATCTGTGTCAACAGTGGGTGCAACTTAAAGTAGCTGAATGCATTCATTAGAAGGGGTGTCCACAAACATTCGGCTATGCTAGGTTAGGCTAAGCTAAGCTAAGCTACATGGTTACTGTGATCTGCCATGATCAAAACAGGAATAAAAACAACAATAAAACTAAACTGAATTAAGAAAAATAAAAAGGAAAATGTGGTGTCAAGCCAAACAAGATGATGATGTGAGTAAGAGGATAAAGTCCTGCAGTGAAGTGGGGATGAGTCAATGCCAAGCCCAGGGGGGGAGGGGGGGCAGGATCCAATGGGTAGGCAAGGGCAGCCGACCACAAATGGACTTGTATCAGCAGCAAGCAGACAGCAGGGGGCAGCTCAGCACGTAGGGGAGAGAAAAGAAAGGAGGAAATGACGATGTGTTTAGGAGTTTGAACAGACTGATGTACGGCCTGTAAAGGATGCATACACCAGCATTATTTTGCAGTTTGGCGAAATTACGTAGGTGGAAGAAGGCCGTTTTAACGATGTTTTAACAGATGTGTGCATCAAACCAAAGGACAGAGTCAACAGTGCTGGATATGACTGAGAATCCCTCTAAATCTACACCAGTATTTGCATTTTTAGATTTATCCATATTTGGATCAATAAGTAAAACATCTGTTTTTTCTTTGTCCAGAAATTTTGCAAAAGAAAGTTGTGAGTCATCCAGTCCTTTATCTCTTTAATTCTGTTATTTTATGAAGACAAATGTCATCGTTTGGTTTGGCAGAAAAGTAAAGCTGGGTGTCATCAGCATAGCAAAGAAAATCAACGCCATGCTTACGGATTATGTATGCCCAGCGGCAGCATATAAAGAGTAAATAGAAGTGGACCCAAGATTGATCCTTGAGGAACGCCACAACTTACTTTTGAGAGTATTCATTGTTTAAGTAAACAACCTGGTGCAATCAGTTAAGCAGTTAAACAATCAGAGAAGAGAAGAGCTTATTCATAGCCCTCCGTAAAAGGAAAATCAGCATTTCATCCCAAGGTTCAATTCAATAACAGGGTGGTAAACAAGCTGGTTCAATCGAATCTGAGCATTTTTTTTTTGTTTTTGCCCCAAGCAAAAAGTCACACACTTACTATTTATTTAAACCTCAAACAGCAACAACGTAAACACCTAATACGTGAATTCCCTGGCATTTCCAGTTAATTCCAAAGTGTGAAGGGAAGATTCATGTCCAGGGTGATTACAGCACGTGTTCGGCATTAGCGTAGCTTGGCCCATAGGAAAGGCCAGATTTGTACTGTTTACAAGCAATGAATGAGCAATCACTAAAGCTTATCAGCAACGCTCTGTTTAAAGCTCGGGGATGCTGTAATGCTCCTAAGCCTTCTGAGAGAACACAAGCAGGAAGCACTCAGACACGGAGGAGCATCTACTCGGGGCTTTAATGACCCAATCATTACACTGGCACTCACTTTGCTCTTATATAAGTGATGGCTTCTTTCCAGACTGAAGAGGCTGCCGCTTCTTCTGCAAATACTGCAAATACTCGGTACAGTAACGTGAGCGCCAAGTCCTCACCCGGCATTTAAATCACCCACAGGCAGGAGCGAGCAGAGACAGAATGTATTATAGAGTTCAGCATCCACCCACAAGGCCTAATGGAGCATACAGTATCCTTCAGTGTCACATACACAGTTTCCTGCTAAACACCTTCTTTATCTTCGCTGAAGACACGGAGGAAGACAGCAATGCAATATTGATGGAAGTACACTTTCTGGTGATGGACAGTTTCGTGGTGGTAGTCATGGTCAGGGTTGGGAGGGTTTCTGATTACCTGTAGAAAAATGTAACTGAAACTTAATACCATATTAAAGTTACTTTTGGAGTTATTTTAGATGTTTTAGGTTGGTCAGTTAATCAAGAAATCTTTAAACATCGTAAGAAAAAGTCCAGCGTAGTCTAAAATGGTCTAAGCTGGTTGACGCTGGTCTGGTTTGCTGTAGGCTGGATTGTCCAGCAGGGCAGTGTGATGGGGCAGTTGTGGTTCAGCATGGAGAGCATTGATGTTAAGGATAGGAAGCTCTTAATGTGATGTGAGGAACCTTTAAGGAACCCTTTTCTTCTAAAAACCTTTTATTGAAGGTTCCTCAAAGCACCTTAGGAGGTTCCCCCACAGTTTCAAACTGAAGGACCTCCAAAAGTTCCTCAAGGATCTTTTACCAGTGTAATTTAACCTGTAGCAACACTGTTGTCTTCACATGTCCCGTCTGGGGTTTAGCCCCCATACAGCAAAAAGAGTCAAGGAGGCCTAGAGGAGCCTGGGATTGAACCCTGTGATCAAGAACCCAGGGCTTTAACCACTGAGCCATATAGTATATTACCAAAAGTATTCGCTCACCTGCCTTTACACGTGTATGAACTTGAGAGACATCCCATTCTTAATCCATAGGGTTTAATATGATGTTGGGTCACCCTTTGCATCCTAAACAGCTTCAGCTCCAGAGAACTTTACACCACTGGATCCGACGCTTGGCATTGCGCTTGGTGATGTACGGCTTGTATGCACCTGCTCGGCCATGGAAACCCATTCCATGAAGCTCTCTAGGCTCTCTGTTCCTGAGCTGATCTGAAGCCCACATGAGGTTTGGAGTCGTGTAGCGATTGACCCTGCAGAAAGATGTCGACCTCCAGTTGACTGTGGAATATTTATTACTAAGGAAATGTCACAACTGGACTTGTTGCACAGGTGGCATCCCATCACGGTACCACGCTGGAACTAACTGAGCTCCTGAAAGCGACCCATTCCTTCACTGATGTTTACAGAAGCAGTCTCCATGCCCAGGTGCTCGGTTTTACACACCTGTTGCCAAGGGATTGATTTGGATGGGTGAGTGAATACTTTTGGTAATATAGTGTATGTATATATAATCAACCAGGGTTTTCTTTATGTTGCCGTGGTGACTCTACTGGCTCTACGTGCTCTTAAACCTTTCCCTGATACATGTGGACACGCCCTTCCCCAGCTAACATGTCCATGTGGGGCTTGTATGTTTAGCCCAAATGGGAACCATAAAATTCTGTGCACAGGTTCGATATAGGCCCCTATATTTGAATGCCTGCCTGGGTGAGTGCTGGGACCATGAGTGTGGAGGTTAAACATGGGCCCCATCTGGGTTGTACCCCACATATAAGGCCTGGATGAGACCGATGTGAGATTAAGGTGGTATGTAAAAACAGGGCCCATTTGGGAAGCTCAACCAAGCAGAGCCCAAGCCCACCTGCAACCCACCTAGCCCAGCTGGGATGAGTAGATTGAGTGAGTAGTGCCTCAGTCCCTCACCATGTTGCAGTGGCACATGCATTTCTGGACAAGCTGAGTACACATGCATTTCTGGACAAGCTGAGAGAAGCTCCAGAAGCTTGGAAGGTGAAGGTCTGAAGGTGGAGCAGCATGTGGGCGGAGGTGGTAGAGTAATACTACAGGATTTTACACTAATATGACTCTATGGGTTCTGCAGCATTACACAGCAGTTCTGGAGAGAGGTTCTCCTCCTGCAGCTCCACCACCAAACCTCCATAGTGCAGTAGCAGCAGCAGCGCTCCGGCCCGGAGTGGGAATGACGGAGACGCTGTTCTCCCCCTGTTCCAGTCAGTGGAGCTTCAGCATGATCCTAAAGCTGCAGAAATCAAAGCAGTGTGTATTCAGTCCTGTTGAGACTTTATTTGACCAATTCACAAGCAAGCGACAACATCCAGCTCCGTCCAGCACTGAGGCCTTTAGAGTCAGTGGGTTTTGACTGTGAAAGTGTTTCTATTTCTGATGGATAAATAGTTAAAGGCTAACAGCAGAGCTGGATGAACTGTGGAGTCATGAGGCTGGTACATTATCAGTGCTTTTACTCTCCATTCTTTTAAGCTGGAGCTGCTCGCTGTAACTGATGTAGCCTTTTAGTCCGGTGTTTACTGCTCTAAATACACAGGTCTGACCTTTTATCGTTTAGCAGGGGGGTAATTTACTGGCTGCTGAGGCCTGAAATGGCACATCATTTAGAGACAGAGAGAGAGAGAGAGAGAGAGAGAGAGAGAGATTTTGCTATTGTTATTATGCTTTGGTGATATTCTACTCAATACAGTCTGAGAGAGAGAGAGAGTTTTGAATAAGCCTTTACTGGGATGATCAAGTTTCCACCAACATAATGGGGCCACAATATGAGCTCATCAGTCTGTTAGAAAAATAATAAAAATGAAATAAAAAACAGCACACCACTAACTTGCCAAGTTCATCAACTGTACATGAAGCATTACTTAATCCCCAGATTCTCATGAAATCTGACAATTTCCCACCCGTTCATAAAATACATGGCCGGATCTTACACACTGAGCTGTGGAGCAGTGGAAGAACTGTGTTCCCTGGAATAATGGATGGTCCTCCATCCAGTGGTTTCAACTGGGATAAGTTGGGGAGTTGGAGATGAGGTGGGGTGGAGATCATCCAACATGCTGAACGCAATCAAATCCTCACAGCAATGCTCCTTCTCCAAAATCTAGGAGAAAGTCTTTTTCTTCTCTGGACAGGTGAGACAAGTACTCCAACAAAAGCAGGAGAAACCTTTTATAATACCCTTGATTTCAGAAGAAATGTGCAAGAATTAGCAGGTGTCCAAATACTTTTGTCCATTTATTTTGGCATCGATTTCCTTTAGCTTGTTTTTCTAGATAGCCAGCTTCACCATACCAGTCTGTACAGTAGAATTCAGGCTCAGACTGGTAGGTGGCAGCTGGTCTGACGCAGGTAGAGGGGACCTCAGCGGGCAATCTTCCAGCAGGTCGGGCTGGGTGATCATTTACTGGGAGAAGGTAAAGAGACAGAGTAAGTTCTGAGAGGATTTTATAGAGATCAGAGAATGTTGAGCAGTATCAGAGTGTGTCTGACGACTCCGGCAGGTCTGACTATAACAGTCTAATTAAAAGGAGAGAGCCAGAAGGTAACACAGACACGGGAGTGCCCTGAAATGCTAACGTCCATCTGCTCTACCGTCCACAAACCTGAGTGATTGTGTGTAAGCAGCGAGACGACAGCTCCAGCATCTCAGTGTACTTGAATACATGTGCCCAGTGCCGTACTGCATGGGGAGGAGTTTCAGTTGTACTAGTTGTACTGGGAGAAGCTGTAATTGTACTGGGAGGGGTTTCAGTTGTACTGGGAGAGATTTTGTTTATACTGGATATGTACTGGTTGTACTGGGAGAGGTTGCAGTTGTACTGAAAGAAGACATTTCTGAGAGAGAGAGAGAGAGAGAGATACAGAGAGAGACAGAGAGAGAGAGAGAGATACAGAGAGAGAGAGATACAGAGAGAGAGAGAGATACAGAGAGAGAGAGAGAGAGAGAGAGAGAGAGACTCTTCCACAGTCTCTCTGCTGCACTCTGAATGACTATCATCTGGGACAGAGAAGAGGCTTTTCTCATCCAGCTTCGGGAAGTTTTCAGGGTGTGTGTGTGTGTGTGTGTGTGTGAGTGTGTGAGTGTGTGAGTGTGTGTGTGTGTGTGAGAGAGAGAGAGAGCCTAGGCACACAGCCCTCGAGCGTTTCCGCAGTGCCGCTGCTCTGCAGGTGTTAAGCAGGTGGATTTTACCCCTCTGTTCTGGAGAAACCTCACATACACTTCCTCCAGCTGCAACTGCAAAGCAACACTGGGAGTGAGCAGGGTACTATATCAACAGAAATATTCATATTCATATTATTCATATTATTATTAGCTTTTTTCTTTATTATTCCATCGTGTTTTTCATACAGCTATTCCTACAGTTTTTAACTGTAGTAGTAAATGCAGTAGTATTTGTACAGGAAGCATCCGGAAAAAAGAAGAGTATTGTGGCCAAAACTCTCCTATAGGAAGGCATTAGAATGTGTCCATAAACTTTTAGCCCAAAAATTTAAACCTCACCACAGGTCAACAGGTTGGAGCTACAGCCACCAAATGTGGCAAAAGTGTGGCACAGAGGTAATAGCACAGTTTTATGCGTTATGAGCCATGGGAGGGAATGGCGAAATGATGTCACACTGGGCAGCTCTCCCACACACCAGCTGGGAGGAGCTTTTTGGACTAACCATCTTTTGGGCGGAAGGTTTGGCACCCCACACACCACACACCTATACCCTAGCAACACCTTAGCAACCACTTAGCAACACTTTGCAATGGACACCTATATCACAGCAACACTGAACCTCACTCACTAATTATTATTATTATTATTATTATTATTATTATTTTAAATTATTATTATCATTGTTATTGTTATTATTATCATCATTATTATCAGTGGTTTATTATTATTATTATTATTATTATTAGCACTTTTATAATACAGTGTTGATGGTTGGGCAGCGTGAAGACCTGAGACCCCTCTTTGATGAGGGTCCGATCATTATATGCAGCCACTGGGGAACAGCGCCTCTCCCAAACGCCTCCAAGGCTTATGGGGGCACTTCCAGTCAGCATTGATAAGTACCTAGCAACTGGTGGTCTGAGAAAAGACGGACCACCCATCAGCGACAGGGACTCGACACCTGAGGCTCCATCTGAATAGAAACAGCAGAACAAGGAGTGTGCCACAACACACAGTGCAGCGCCCCCTGCTGCACAATGGGCTGCAGACCGGTCAGAGTGCTCATGCTGACCCCTGTCCACTGTCTCCAATAATGTGCACATGAGCATCGGAACCGAACCTTGGAGCGATGGAAGTAGGCGGCCTGGTCCTAAGCAGTGATTACCTGTCGGAGGCGCTAGAACAACGGGTCTAAGTCCACCTGGGACCTAAAGAACTTGAGAAAGGATCTGGTGCCAGATACCACGCAGGTCTGCAGAGAGGGGGGCTGCTTTGGTGGTACCTGGAGGAACACCAGTATGTTAGGCAGGTGGTCTTAAAGTTTTGGCTCGTTGTATATTTGCAGATCTACATCCAGCAGATCTGCAGAATTTAAGGGTGTGTAGGTGTGTAGGCCTCCTCTCTGACTCTGTTGTAATGGTTTTCCAGCAGAATAACCCTGATCTGCGCTTGCATCCTATTGCCTCAACGCCGTCAGTGTTACACCATGAAGGCGCTTTTGCATCAGTAACATCCCGCGGCTCACCTGCTGCATCCTCGCCATCTTTCAGTGCCGTTGTTTCTGGAAGGCTTCTGTAGCTTCAGAACAAAGACCCGAGCCGATGTGGGTACAGGGAGCCCTGCTGAAACTCCAAATGCCTGCGGTTCAAATCTGAAAAGCCTGACAGTCAGTTTGGGGACATTAATTGCATCCTTTTTTATTGTTCTTTAAAAATGTACCTCTGCTATTTATATTTCAGAAGCCATAAACAGTTTTTTTCAAAGTGACAGTTTCGAAACCCCCCACCACCAAAGCAGGGCCTGGGCGAGCTTCTGCATAGTAAAAGCAGCGACTGCTTCGTTTTGACAGTTCTCTGGGAGAAGTTGAGGCGACGAGAGCCTTTATTATCTCCTAATTACAAAAGAATCAACCTAGCTTACTGAGCTCTGCCCAAAGACTCCTGCTGACAACACACACACACACACACACACACACACACACACACACACACACACACACAAACACACACACATCTCACTGCTGGGGGGAAAAGCCTGCATGCTAACCACTGGATTACTCCAGAAACCCATCACCATATACATCAGATTTCCCACTGCAGACACACACATACACACACAAACTAAGCAATCCAGAGACATCTGCACTGAACAACCATGAAAAACAGAGGCTCTATCTATCTATATCTGTCTGTCTGTCTGTCTGTCTGTCTATCTATCTATCTATCTATCTATCTATCTATCTGTCTGTCTGTCTGTCTGTCTGTCTATCTATCTATCTATCTGTCTGTCTGTCTGTCTGTCTATCTGTCTGTCTGTCTATCTATCTATATCTGTCTGTCTATCTATCTATCTATCTATCTATCTATCTATCTATCTATCTATCTATCTGTCTGTCTGTCTGTCTGTCTGTCTGTCCATCTGTCTGTCTGTCTATCTATCTATCTATCTTTCTATCTATCTATCTATCTATCTATCTGTCTGTCTGTCTGTCTATCTATCTATCTATCTGTCTGTCTGTCTGTCTATCTATCTATATCTGTCTGTCTGTCCATCTGTCTGTCTGTCTATCTATCTATCTATCTTTCTATCTATCTATCTATCTATCTATCTATCTATCTGTCTGTCTGTCTATCTATCTATCTGTCTGTCTGTCTGTCTGTCTGTCCATCTGTCTGTCTGTCTATCTATCTATCTATCTATCTATCTATCTGTCTGTCTGTCTGTCTGTCTGTCTATCTATCTATCTGTCTGTCTGTCTATCTATCTGTCTACATATCTCTCTATCTGTCCATTTGTCTGTCTGTCTGTCTGTCTGTCTATCAATATATCTGTCTCTTTGTCTATTTATCTATCTATCTTCCTGCCTCGCTGGCTGTCTGTCTCTCTGGCTACATTTACACATCAGGTAAAAGGTACTAAAATCTGATCTATTATGAAATGTGGTACATATGTGGTATTAAAATCCAATATGTGGCAACGCAGCTCAGTCTGAACAGCCAGATCGGAAATGATGCGACTTTTACATCAATCCAACTCGAAAGGAGCTCGAGCAGGCAGTGAGGGAGGTGTGCAGTGGTGGAATAGTGAGGGAGTTAATATTTGGGGGCGTGGTCTCTGTTCAGTAAATTAGATGTTCGCATGGAAATAGAAGACACCTATCACAACAGAGGTCTGCAGAGAGGAGGGCTGCTTTGGTGGTACCTGGAGGAAAAATATCTGGCACAATGAAATACAATGGGTGCCAAACAAGCAAACCCCACCCCCTCCCTCTTTAGCCCCGCCTCCAAAGCCTCTCCATGCAGAGGAGGCTGCCCTCCGTGCTTCATATCAGCCCGCATCTGAACAAGGAGGGATTTCTCTGATTAGACATCTTGAATGAATCATCCAGACCGTTTTCTCAGCTGAAAGTTTCGTGGATGTTGAAAGCATCTGTGTTGGCGGAGTTATCAGCCAGTCATCACTGGAGCAAAAGGCCCCCCCAGGTGCCGCAGGGTATTTCACACTAAATTGTTTTCCTCTATGGGGGGGAAACGAACAGCGTTTCTGAAAATCCGAGCCTGCGGTGAACACACATGCTCCCCCTTATCCTGCACTCAGGATGGAACTGGATCTTCTTAATGATGAGATTGTTGAGGAGAAAGCAGCTAACCTGTGAGTGACTCTCTCGGCCCATCTCAGTTATTAATATCAGCAGTAATCAGTTCCTAAATAAAAAGGCCTGCAGTGAGCTGCTGCTCTCCAAACTGTGGTCCTCCTTACTGGTAAAGCTCAGATGCTGCTGGTTCCTGATCTAATTAGGTGGGTTCTCCATCAGTCAGTGTTCTACCTGTCAGCCTCTGCAGAGCTCTGCAAGTGTATAATATTTGATACATATCTGAGTTTAAAACATCTGTAACATCAGTGGGATAATTAAATAATTAATTATGAAATAATTACAAAATAAAATCAATATAAATAACATAAAAGTATATTAAATAAACAAACAAAAAAAATAATAAAATCTAAGGCAGTGTTCTGCCTCCTCTTGGATTTTCCATGCACTGCATCCACCAGAAAAATACAGAAGTACATACAGATTTATGAATTTGAATTTAAGATAAAGATTAAAAGCAACCCTGAGTTTAAGGGGTTAAACAGTTTTCAAGGATTCAAGGATTCAATGAGACTTTATTGTCATTCGCATCACATGTGGCACATGGGATTTGAGGTCCCAGTTACACCCAAACAGCAATTATTGAATAAATATAATAATAATAATAATAATAATAATAATAATAATAATAAATCTAGAATATAAGAGGACATACATAGGAAAAGTGGAAAATCAGAGAAATTTTAAAAAGTAGCAGTAATCTACTCTAATATTATAATTCTGTTCTTTGTGGTTTAGTTTGTTTACAGCAGGCTGCTGAGAGGTAGGCCCGTGTTGTCTACTATAAGCAGAACGTGAGCTGGAGATTTAGGGGAGCTGAAATCTCTATCATCAAGAAAGCTCAACAACGAATGTTCTTCTTGAGACAGCTCAAGAAATTCAACCTGCCACAGACCCTGATGATCCAGTTCTACACAGCAATCATCGAGTCCATTCTCACAGCCTCCATAACTGTCTGGTTTGGTTCCTCCACCTCACAAGAGAGAGCCAAACTCCAGCGCATCATCAGGACGGCAGAGAAGATCATTGGATGTAACCTGCCATCACCTCAGCAGATCTACTCCAGCAGGATGAGGAAGCGGGCTGGCAAGATTACATCTGACCCCTCACATCCTGGACACCTCCTCTTCCAGACACTCCACTCTGGTAGAAGACTGCGGTCCATCAAAACCAGCACGACATGCCATGCTAACAGCTTCTTCCCCAGAGCTGTAGCGCTCCTCAACCACAGTGGACACCTCCCACTGTGACCTACAAACCTCCCACTGTAAACCTCAAAACATACAACTGAACTGTACCAAACCGGACTGAACAGCTATTTGCACTCTGACTATTTGCACACCTGTACAGATGATCCTCTCTCTTTCTGTAAATATTCAGGTCATCTGTAACCAAGACAAATTCCTTGTATGTGTAACATACATAACATTCTGATTCTGATTCTGATTCTGAAATGAAGGGTTCTAATTGGTCAGTGCAGGAGATCTTAGTTCACAGTCCGTTCTGCAGGCAGCTCAGCTCAGCTCAGCTCAGCTCCAGGTTCCCCCAAGTGACTCCCTAAGTTCTTCCCAAGTTCTTCTCCGGGTCGGCCCGACTATTGTGTCTCAGAAGAACAGCTTTATAGTCGGTTTGCAGCTTTAGGGAGGGGCAGCAAGTGTGTGTTCATTAAATAGGTGGTCAGTCTTTAGGGCTGTTATGATCTAGGCAGTCGCAACAGGATATATCTGACTGACCCTGAAGCTTTTGACCTCTAGGCTGTCTGCATCTCCAGGAAGTCTGTATTGCTGGTACACCTAGTCCCCATCAGAACAGACCGTACTACATCAGATCAGACCAGATCAGATCATATGACCTTTTTACACACATTAACCAATGTAATATTCAACACCTGTGACTATATATAACAACAATAATAATTGAATATTCTTAATAATTACAAATCTATTGCGCATTACAGTTGTGTAATTACATTATTACACTATTATATTACCATTATATCAGTGGCATAAATGGTCTTACAATTATTATAATTTAATTTGCTGCATTTTTGGGATGATATGTCAACTACTATATATATATATATATATATATATATATATATATATATATATATATATATACTATAATAGATAAATGGATTCATCTTTCAGTATTATTTGTATTAAATAAATAGTAATATATTAATATATAATAAATAATTGGACTAAAATATTGAATATATATAATATGAATGTAATATAATAATGAATTAAATAACCTACTACAATTTAATTAAATTCATGAACATAAACAGGATTTTAATCACTGACTAATGATCATCTGATCAGCTTCATTAACATATGAAGAAACGACTCTCACAGTCTGAGCTCTGAGAGATGTTGCAGATTTTCATGTTTGGAGCTCAGTAACTAACGCTGATGAGCTTCACACTTTACATTAAGAGCCTTTCTGCTGTTTATCAGAGTTAATAACTCATTAATAAATAGACACAGAGCATCTGAGATGAAGAAAGATCAGACTGAACAGGAGGAAATGAGAAGGTCAGGTGATGATCTGTGAGTGAAGACTGATCCTGATTGGGGGTCAATAGTAGAAACCTGTTGAGAAAGATCTGCTGAAGCTAAGAGGGTCAACACTGACTGATGGAGAACATCTGAGCTTCAACAGGACTGATGAGTGAGGGCTCAGTGTTTGGTGAAAGACAGATCACAGTTCACCTTTGTGTTTATGTCATGGGTGTTTATGACTTATTAATAAGCATTAATACGTTTGAATATAGGTAGTCTTGGTTTAGAGATGTGCATGTCTGGGAAATATGAGCAGTTTTTGGTTTCAGTTCATGCATAATTAAAAATAAAGCATTAAACTAAAAAGGCACCTTTTTCAGCTGTTAATGCAGTGTGATGTCGTCTCCAGAACGCCGGCGCCTCTGAAAACAGAGTCATAACCGTAGAGATTTTCAGGCCTGAGATTCAGAAATAGCGCAAATAGGAGTGTGATCGCCACATGCTGTGCTGTTAGCTTTTTATTAGCACGAGGCATGAGCTGATAATGAGAGATATTTACTGAAAATGATCAGTTCGGTTCAGCCAGAACTGCAAATCTCCGGCGTTTTCACAGGCAGAGGAGTGCCTCGGCTCCAGCCTGAGGGAAAAGCATCAACTTCTCTCCACACTACAGCGCCTTGGAGAGAGAGAAGAAAAAAAACCACACGGTGCTACAGCAGATAGCATCAGCCACTGCAGGAGCGGCGAAAATACAAACGTTATAAAACTGACACCTCATACTTTATTTTCCCGACGGAAAACAAGCATCGCGGAAGAAAGGCGATAAGAGCTGACGAGAAAGAAGAAAAAGCAGAAAAACACCAGCGTACCACCATTCCGTACTGAAGGGGGGATTTATGACAGATGCAGCACCGCCTGCTGCTTTCTCCAGAACTTTACACACACTCCGGAGAAACACACACATCGCACACAGTTCAGACACGCCTTACAGATGTTGCTTTTCATTACAATGCACTGAGTTCTGAGGCTTTACTCTTTTAGTCAGTCTGAGAAACGGGGCCGGACTAACTTTGCGCCATACACTACATGTCCAAATATTTGTGGCCACCCTTTCTAATGAAGGCTTTAAGCGACTTTAAGTTGCACCCATTGCTGCTGACACAGATGTGCATGAACAGTCTGCAAATGCATGAACACACACACAGCTTGTCTAGCCCCTATAGAGACATACTGCTAATAGAATAGGACTCTCTGGAGCAGATCAACATCATGACCCTATTGGCTCCATGCTGCCTAATAATGCCAGGCGTGGGTTAGAGGGGTATAAAGCCCCCCAGCATTGAGGAGCTGTGGAGCAGTGGAGGAACTGTGTTCTCTGGAGTGATGGTGGAGGAGCTCCATCCAGTACTTTTGGGATGAGGTGGGGGTGATGAGGTGGGGTGGTGATCATCATCCAGCATCCTGACCTCCTTAACGCTCTTGTGGCTGAATGTAATCAAATCACCACAGCAATGCTCCTCCTCCAAAATCTAGTAGAAAGTCTTCTTCTCTGGACAGTAGAGACAGTTACTCCAACAAAAGCAGGATCAGCTCTTTTTAACCCCCTAAATATTTAAGACTGTCCATATGTCTATCTATCTATTTATCTACCTGTCTATCTGTCTGTCTATCTGTCTGTCTGACTGTCTATCTATCTATCTATCTATCTATCTATCTATCTATCTATCTGTCTGTCTGTCTGTCTACCTGTCTGTCTGTCTGTCTGTCTATCTATCTATCTATCTATCTATCTATCTATCTATCTATCTAACTGTCTATCTGTCTGTCTATCTGTCTGTCTGTCTATCTGACTGTCTGTCTATCTATCTATCTATCTATCTGTCTGCCTGTCTGTCTGTCTGTCTATCTATCTATCTATCTATCTATCTATCTATCTGTCTGTATGTCTGTCTATCTATCTGTCTGTATGTCTATCTGTCTATCTGTCTATCTGTCTGTATGTCTGTCTGTCTATCTGTCTATCTGTCTGTATGTCTGTCTGTCTGTCTGTCTCTGAATCTAAATGTCTGTATTTTTCTGTCTGTGTATCTGTTTATCTGTATCTATTTTATATGGGCAGTGTAACACATGCACTCCTACTGGTCCATTTGGTGTGTGTCCATGTATCTGTGTGTGTGTGTGTGTGTCTCTGTGTGTGTGTGTGTCTCTGTGTGTGTGTGTGTGTGTGTGTGTGTGTGTGTGTCTCTGTGTGTGTGTGTGTCTCTGTGTGTGTGTGTGTGTGTATGTGTGTTATAAATGGCTGCAGTGCCACAGCCAAAGGACACACTCTGGAGCGTGACAGCTTGAGTAGGTGCTTGGAATTGTTGACATGAAAAAGGCTGTTTGTTTCCGCCGTTGGACAGCGCCTAATAAATGGTCACATTCAGCAGCGGGCCGGTGTTTCGGGGTCTGTGTGGTGTGGGTGGGGTGTAACTCGTGGGTGAATGCAGCCTGACAGGGGGGGAGAAGTGAGGATGTTGAACAATGGTATGCTGGTCAACCAATACCACACCAGCACCAGACCAGTATAAACCACTACAAACCATCATAAACCAGCATATCCTGCACTTTCATCAATGGTATACTGGTCAACCAACACCACACCAGTATAAACCACTACAAACCATCATAAACCAGCATATCCTGCACTTTCATCAATGGTATACTGGTCAACCAGCACCACACCAACACCAGACCAGTATAAACCACTACAAACCACCATAAACCAGCATATATTGCATTTGGAACAATGGTATGCTGGTCAACCAGCACCAGACCAGTATAAACCACTACAAACCATCATAAACCAGCATATATTAAATTTTTATCAATGGTATGCTGGTCAACCAGCACCACACCAGCACCAGCCCAGTATAAACCACTAATGCAAGGTCACCCCTTTGTTGCTGTAAAATCCCAGATTGTGTCTTTAATTCAATCTGTTTTATGATTTTGTCCTGACACCCCCGATACAGAGCTGACACCCTGCCATCTAGTGGCCGAGCCAGGAATTACACTCTCCTATAAATACCATGCAGAGTGATGCCAGAGTCATAAATAAATAAATATATATTAGTGGGCGGCCTGGCTTAGCATGTATTGATATCTTAATCCAATTTAAGCCCTTAAAACCAGTCCTATTCCTTCAGTGCCAAACCGAGCTAAACGCCTGTCATAATAGGGACGAGGGCCGGGGGGTGGGGAAAGCGACAGGGGGCAGCGAATCACGGCGTTCCTCAAGTAGCGCTCGCTCTGAGAGCTGAAGGCTCAGAGTGTGTGTGTGTGTGTGTGTGTGTGTGTGTGTGTGTGTGTGTGTGTGTTACTATGGGCTGTTATTCAAAAGCTTCTGTTGTTAAGGTTCTCCCAATATTCCTGACTGGAGCTTGAAAGGAGAACTCCACCCAAATTCCTCCAGAATTCAGAGATTGAGGGGTTGGGGCGTAATTCTGGTTCTAACGTGTGTTCTTAAGTCAGTGGTTCTATGTAGTACCAAAAAGGGATTCCACTACAGTCAAATGACTCCTTTTTAGGTACTACATAGAACCCTTTGTGGGTGAGTGAACCTTTTTAACCTTTCATTAATAAGAACCATTTTCATTAGAACCTGTATAGAACCTTCTACAAGACGTTTCTCACTGGTTTGAAGCGAAGAACCGTTTAAGCATCCAGATGGTTCTTTGATTTGTCAAGGTTCTATATTGAACCAAAGAACCTTTAAAAACTCTTATTTCTGGTTTATTAAAATCAGTGGTTCTATGTAGTACCAAAAAAGAGATTTCCCTAACCTACATTGTTAAAGAACCCTTGGGTTCTGTATAGAACCCTTTTTTGCTTGAAGTATAGAGAACACTGGAAAGTAGCACAGACTCACACACAGACACCAGGGTCCCTCTGTTCTGCATCCAAATGGTTCTTTGATTTGCCTTCACTAAAGATCTCTTAAAGAACCCTTTTTTGAGTGTGTACTGAAGTCTGTGGTTCTATATAGCAGCAACAATTGTTCCACTATCAATACAAGTCAAAGACCCCTTAGAGGGTAGAGAACAAACACGGTTCTGCTTCCAATTGGTTCTTGAAAAGTAGTTCCACAGTTGTTAAGACTTTTGCTTAAAGTGCAGAGAACATAAAGAACCTTGCCTCTAAAGAACCCGTATAGATCCTTAAAAGAAGCTGAATGGTTCTGGAAGTTAGGGTTTCAGTAGTATATAGAACCTCTATTGCTCGGAGGGTAGAGATCAAGGTTTTAGAGAACATACAGAGCACACACACACACACACACACACACACACACACACACACACACACAAAGGTTCACTCTGTGCAGCATCCCAAGGTTCTTTAATTTGCCTTCACTAAGGAACTTTCGAAGAACCCTTTTTCAGGAGTGCATTAAAGTCAGCGGTTCCAAAAAATGGTTCCACTATCATTACAAGCCAAAGAGAACAAAACACACACACACACACACACACACACACACACACACGCACACACACACACACACACTGAGGTTCTTCTGTGTTCTGCATCCAAATGGTTCTTTGATCTGTCATTGTTCTATTTAAAACCAATTAGTTTACTAAAGAGCCCTTGAAGTGAAGGGTTCTATGCAGAGTGAAAAACAGTTCCACGATTGTTATGAGTCGAAGAACCCTTTTTGCACATACAGAACCAAGCAGAACCATACTAAAGAACCCTTATAGAACTCAGTGGTTCTTTTTTTTCTTCAGTAGAATATAGTGCCCTTTTTGATGGGGTGTAGAGAACAAGGTCTTTCTGTTCTGCATCCAGATGGTTCTTTGGTTCTGATTTGTCATGGTTCTATTTAGAACCACTGGCTTTACTTAAGAACCACCGAGGGTTCCATGGTTCTTTGTGCTAAGAGTGTAGAGAAGTCTGTGTGTCTCAGGGTTCGTAACACTGGGTGGTGTTGACGGTGGTCTAGGCAGGTGGACCCTGGGGGGAGGATGGAGGGTGGGGGAGTGTTGTGTGGGAGTGTTCTCACCCCCCCCCACACCCCCCCCCACCCCACGCCCCTGTGTGGGTGTGATTTAGCTCCTGTGAATTTGGCCTGACAGCCTCCTCCATCACCACACCGTCTGGGTCTACAAAACTCCCATAACCCCTTGCTCCGACTGCAGGTGCGTCTGCCATCAGCATCTCCGAACCCTCCGAGACTCTGAGAGGAGCAAGAGGAAAAGCCTGCAGATAAACAGCAGCAGCTCCACCTCCAACCGCACAGTACAGGAGGGAGAGGGGGTCTCTGCCGGAGCTAAGCTGCTGTAGGTGGAACAGGTGGATTTATGCAGGTGGAAATATGCAAATATGCAATTTTGTGACATCACGCATTCAAAATGAGCTACAGCAGTTTAGCCCCGCCCATTAAGCTATTTAGAATGCATGATGTCACAAAAACCAACACATTTGCATACATCCACCTGTTCAGCCTACAGCAGCGTAGCCCCGCCCATTTACACTGATGTCATAAGGAGTGTTTCAGCAAGGAACAACACAGTGCAGCCAATCAGAACAGAGCTCATTTGCATATATCAGTCTTTTCTAGACAACCTACGCCAATGCATCCGATTTGACTTCAAAGGGAAGTGGGTCGGTTTCGTCTGATGTGGTCACATGGTGCACGATGGGCACGGCAAGTCTGGGGGATACGGTGCAGTGAAAGGAAATGGGCCGAGACGAACTTTATGCAAATGAATCTGACCAGGGAGATGTGTCTGTCCAATCACTGGTGTTTGCGTGATGAGTGTCCGCAGTGCATAAAACACTGGATCAGAGTGAGAGAGAGAGAGCGAGAGAGAGAGAGAGAGAGAGAGAGAGAGAGAGAGAGAGAATGAGAGAGAGAGAGAGAGAGAGACAGAATGAGAGAGAGAGAGACAGAATGAGAGAGAGAGAGAGAGAGAGAGAGAGAGAGACAGAATGAGAAAGAGAGAGAGAGAGAGAGAGAGAGAATGAGAGAGAGAGATACAGAATGAGAAAGAGAGAGCGAGAGAGAGAGAGAGAATGTGTGAGAGAGAGAGAGAGAGAGAGAGAGAGAGAGAGTGGTGGGTGGGTGGTGGGGGGGGGGTCTCGGGGGTGTGTGTACATTTTTCACACTAATTCCATTTTAATTGCTTCTGCGAGAGCACTGTCGCAAATTCCTCGTGGCAGGCAGCTGTCGGTGCGGCTGGAGGGAAGCATTCATGAGCATGCATGCAGGCGCTCGCTCAACCACTCTCTCGCTCAGCACAGAGAGAGAGAGAGAGACACCAGCCGTAATGAATCTGCCGCCGCTGTTTTTAATGTAGCCGAGGGCGATTTGTCAAACCGCTGGAGAGGCCGAGCTTTTAGTTCCCCCGCCATCAAATCAGTCTCTGTCTCGGTTGGGCTCGGCGGGGGGAAGTTACCGCTGTCTGTTTCTAGACTCCGACACAACTGCTTAGAGCTGCTGGCCTGTTCACTCTCTCCCTGAATAACAAGAGCCGGTCTGCAAGGGACGACGTCCGCTGATGAAATGCCGGGGGTTAAGTTGATGACTGGAGGAAAACAAAAGAGCTGACCAGACCAGAAAGTTCCCTCAGTGATTAGAGTCCCTCAGCTCGTCCGTTGTCCGTTAGACACCGGCTAGGACGCTACCCTAGTACATTTTACAGCACGCATACCGTACATGTAACCACCGTCCCTTCAGAACATCAGCTGCAGATGATCAGATCATGGTTGCAGAGGATTATTCTGGAGGAGTCTGGAGTCTGATTTAAACCTCAGACGTTTAGTCTGGTCTGATCTTGATTGATGGTTGAAGTGAGGGGTGAAGAAGATCACCATGGTCAGATCCAGAGAGCTCTCTGAGGCCTTCAGAAAGAAGAGTGGAGGTGCAGAGGAGTCTGCAGATGGAAGGGGGTTAAACAGATCTCAGAACAGTTAGAGATCAGCCGCTGTTCCACCGTCCACTAAATCATCTACAAGAGGAACATCTGACTAACATGACCAGATCAGACCGCCCCAGCAAGATCAGCCCAACAGCAGACCACCTCAAGATGAGTAAAAAAGCCTCCAGCAGTCCACAGATGTTGCCAGAGTACAGCATCTACCATCAGAAAGAGACCAAAGCACGTTGTTTATTTCAAGGGTTTATGCACTATAAAGACAAAAGTATTGGGACACCTGCTCCTTCATCATTTCGCATCGTTTTTGCTGGAGTAACTGTCTCTACTGTCCAGAGAAGAAGACTTTCTATGAGATTTTGGAGAAGGAGAATTGCTGTGAGGATTTGATTGCATTCAACAGCGTCAACAAGACGCAACAAGAGCGTTAGTGAGGTCAGAATGCTAGATGACCACCCCACCCCACATACTCGATGGAGCTCCACCACCATCCATCATTCCAGAGAACACAGCTGTTTCACTGCTCCACAGCTCCTCAATGCTGGGGGGCTTTATGCCCCTCTACTAGCCCACGTCTGGCATTATTAGGCAGCATGGAGCCGAAAGGTTCATGTTTAGCAGTGCTTCTCTACAGGGACTGGACAGGCTGTGTGTGTGTGTGTGTGCATTTGCACATCTGTGTCAGCAATGGGTGCAACTCAAGGGTTAAAAACAGGCCAAACCCATGTTTTAGAAGCTGTTCTTAGGCCGAGAGAGAGAAGCAGGTGTAAAGCTGGAAGACTGCTTGCCTCACAGTCAGCTGTGTTGGCGTGCTGAAGGTCCTTGGATGCTGATTAGAAAAATATGGATCACAAACAACAGGCTGTTCTACATTAATTGTCCTGTGGTGAAATCCAATAGTCCGATATCACTGATGCACCAAACACCTGATGAAACCTGAGCAGTGGAGCACTGCTGGAAAAAAAAAACAAAAGAAACGAGCTTGTGTACACACCATAACACCAGCTCCTCCACCACCCTCTGTCCCGGTCACTCTGCTGCTCACCTCCACACTCACACCTGCTCACATCCACCATCTGCAAAGCCAAGCAAACACTGACCTGCAGCCTCCATACCTGGTGGTCAAATCCCAATCTGACATCCTTCAAGTACGGCTGGCTCAGCTTGACCCGCCTCTGGCCACCAGGGCCGAGTGGGCCGTTACATTGAGTGACCTTACTTCAGTGTTCAGTACCAGTCAAAAGTTTAGACACAAACGTTCCAACACTGGGGACATGAGGAGCCACTGTATTTGGGATGTTGAGGCTTGGGGGGGTTTCAAGTAGGCCTGAGTTGTAGAACCGTGGCATTGTGTGTGTGTGTGTGTGTGTGTGTGTGTGAGGGTGTGTGAGGGTGGATAGACCTCTTAAATCCTGCAGTTACAGCATGTTAATGTACATTAATACACACACATTTACTCATTTAGCAAAAGACCAGTAAAAAGTCTTAATAGCCAAACTGACCAAATCACCTCCTTTCAGTTCAACACACAACTCTGACCTACTTGAAATAGGAGTTTTAGGAGATTCTCTGCCAAATTCCAAGCCCGACCCGATAGCCAAACCGAACTCGGGCCGAGATTTTCCACCACTTTCCTCGGGCCCTGTCGGGTCGGGCTAAAAAAACCATGGTCTGTGTCGTAGGCCTACATTTTTAATGCTATATTTTAATGAATAGAATATAATTTAATATAATAATTGAATTCTTTTATATAAAGCTATGGTGTGATAACCACAATATAGCAAAGGAAGAAATCACACTGTTATGGTAAAAAGTAAAAACCTGCACCTGAGCTCCTCCACCTGACCTACAGCGCTGTGTGTAGCCAGCGGGACAGGCCTGGCGTCAGTCAACCTGTCCTGGAACCCTTTAGCCTGCTAAACGGCCCCTCATTCCTAATTCATGTTTAATCTTCTGTTGTTTCCTAAACGCAGAATGAATGTGTGCGGTAGCGTTATTTGCTTGCAGCAACCAGAGCATTTGCTCCAGCCTGTAGATTAATTCATTAATTTTGATTAGACTACCGTTTGTTGGATTATACACTTGTTTATCATTTAAAGACTATCTGATATTACCTTGCTTTATTTTGCATGTAAATTATGATATTGCTGTTGGACTACTGCAGTTTAATGATTGTGCAATGCATCGTTTTATTGCTGTATTTTGCAGGTTTGCACTTAGGCTGTACCCTTAATATAAAAAAAAATGTTTGTTCAGAAAGTATTTTATATTCTTAAACCATGTTAAATTATATTAGATTAATAGTATTAATATGAGATATTAAGAGTAGAGGAAAGTCATTCCGACATCTTTCTTGTAGCCTATGTGACCGATGTTTAGGCCTGTGGATCATTATTTGCATTGCTGGTGTTTTAATCATTCTTAATGAGCAGTTTTAATAACAGGTCTCTGCTTCTTCCACGATTCACTGTTCATTAACATCATTCTGAGCAGATTTAGCTCATTCAAACAACTCAGAATTGTAGTTAAAAGCTCAGTTTTAACGCTCTACGTATAAAGAAATGACAGTTTATGTGGCGGGCCGGGTCGGGCTTGAATTGGATCAGGTTAGATTTTTTGGGCCCAATCTAATCTCTAACTTAAACCCCCCCAGCCACGACATCCTAACTACAGTGGATATGATGTGTCCCCAGTGTCCTCTTTCATGGTCACCATAACATTTGGATCAACCAGGTGTGTCCAAATTTTTGACTGATAGTGTAGAAAACTGATGCTGATATTTTGTTGGGTTTAAATTCTGATGTTAATTTACCAAAATCCAGCATTTTCCAACGTTTCCGTTAACGTCCACAAATTTTTTTTTCTTCATTTGTCAAATTTACCCTCTTTTTCTTCCAGTTTGGTTCTGCCAGTTGACCCACCCATTCCTAGCTCCCTTTAGCACTAGTAATGTCAATGTGGCACTGTCGGTCCCCAGCTTCACCATGCCAGATGAGGGGAGAGGGCGCCATCTACCAACCTGGAGAAAGCATGGCCAATTGTGCTCACCCAGACCCCGGCTGCTGATGGCAACATGGACTTCTAACATCATTAGAGTCTGAAATGCTGCTGGTTTTATGTGGTTTATGTTTATACTATCCCACAGTCTGGTGTTGAGGTCAATGCTATTCTTATCTTCACCTAAAATCCAACAATCTCTCCACCGATAGAACCCTAAACCTTTAGGACGTCAAACTGGTATCCGGTGTCAGCTGGTAAGGGTCTAGACTATTCTCGGATCCCGAAGCCCAGGTAGTGGATCGAGCTTTCACTGCCTGTCTGAACAGTCCGCCACGGTCTTCAAAGGCTGCCTGAAGAGCTATGTTTCTCAAGAGCACTTAGGTTTAATACTAATTTTGCACTTAAAATGTTTGCAGTTGCAATTTATAAAATTACGAGTCTCATCTCTGCTCTGGGTATGTTTGTACGTAGGCATCAGCAGACCCAGGAAGCATTTCAGCTCAAGTGTATTGTTCTTATGTTTGGATTTTATGTCTAGTTGAGCGACCAGTGGCGTACACGTTTAATAATTATGCTTCATTTATAAAGTGCTTCTCAAAACCAAATCCACTTTACAATTTCTACACACCTGACCCAAAAATCAACAGATAAAACACAGAGGGAAAAGCAGCAGATGGTCATCTTTACCTTTTGTCTGTTACTTTCACAGGTTTTCCTATCCTTCATATTTCTGTTTGCAATTTTTTTTGTAAATTATCTTTTCTCATGAAGACAGGGGCGATGAAGAAGCAGCTCCATTTGCCTGTATTTGCCGTTATAACCTGGCAGCAGGTTCATGTTAGGAGTGAAGACTAATGGAGAAGATCTTTGGGACCATAGTCACTCCAAGCGTCCAGAAATGGACAACCATTGCTCACTCTATGATGACATTTGAGGGTCAACATTTGAAGGTGTACTCAGGGGCACCATTGATGAGCACTTGGGGTCAGTGAGACCCCATGACCATTATGAAGGGGCTGCAAAAAACAGGCTTGAAGTGAGACACATGGAACATGGTCCTAAAGGCCTTCATTATCTGGATCAGGTGTGTTAGAGTCAGGGTGGAGGTTGGTAGATCTCCAGGAGCAGGATTGAACAGCCCTGCTTTGAAGGGTTGTGCGTAAAGGGGAGCCAGCTTTCTAGACGCAATTCTAGACGTAGGGGAAGGTCCTTTCCCAGGTGGAAAGAAGCCTCTATATGGTGGAGAAGGGTTGGCTGAATCTTCTTCCAGGTGTGGCAGCACCGTAGCACCAAGAAGTGTTACTGATGGTACCCCAGTTTCATCCTCTGGCCAAGAGAAAAGGATTCCTGAACAGGCACTCAATAGACAATATATCCAGGGTGGCTGGTGACAGGTAGAACCATGGATTCGAGGGAACTGGCATGAATGAAGAAGAGCTGCAGGAGCAGACCAAGGTTTCTTGTTCTGGGTACACATCTGCAGCAGGCCAGGTGCCACAGTCAGCCGACATTTTAACTCTTCAAATGCACCCCAGTCATCAAAGATCCTTTGCAATCTGCCCTACGTCTTCTTGGTGAGGGCTGTGAGAGGAGCAGTGATGGACGCAAAATCCCAAATGAACTTACTAATGTGGGCTGTGACTGTCACTCAGCCACTGCCCCCCCCCCCCCCAGTTCATGCGAAGGACTTCGAAGCGCTCAGGAGCCAAGATCACGTGGAAACGGGTGCCAGGAGGCGGGTTAGCTGCTTGACCATATGGCCGATTGGGCAGGAGAGTCGCTGCTTGCTAAAGATCTCCTGGATGGTAGGGAGGGATACTTTAGGGAGACACATCCAGGCTGCCAGACCACTTCAGAGGGTCTGGACCAAACATCCAGCCGCCCAGGCCAACATGTGGGTAACCTGGTTTGTGGGTTGGATCACTTTCTGGAGCCTGGCCCTCTAGCATCGACAGCCAGGAAAAGGGCACTCAAGATGGACCAAGCAGATTCGGTCAAGGCAAAAGAAAGGGTCAGCTTGTTGCAGTCCGTGCAGAAATGCCCTGTCCGACACCATCCCACCCTTCCGTTATCCAGCCTTCCCACTCCCAACATGAGAGGTGTGTGCAACCCTTATTGTGTACAATAAGAAGGGCCCAACAGTCAGTCCAGGAATAGGGACCTCAATAGAACTGCCTCAGATGGGGTCAGGTTGTTGGGAGCATCCTCTGCTCTCCTTTTTCCCCCCACTAACAAAGGTGGTGGTCAACCCTCAAGGCCTGTTCCTACAGTCCCCGAGCGAGCCAGCATGGTCCTGGGCTGGCAGGCTAATATACTGTAGAGCATTATTGTCTAACAGGAGTCTAACGTTTGCGGCCTGAACTGAAGGTGCAGATGTAGTCGTCACGGTCCCCTACTTACCATAATCCATGCCTCCAATCAATGAGAAAAGGTCACTCTGAGATGTGGGTGGCTGTGTCATCACCATCAATCAACCTCGGATCCCAGAAACCTTTGCTCCCCTCAAAAACCACAGGGTACTGACGACTTACTGACTTACAGGCTCATCATAAACAAAAAGTTTCTGACGGCGTGGTCGCCGCACTCCTGCTCTGAGCAACTGAAGGAACGTGGTGGCGAAGTTCTTCTTCATTAAAAAATGCTGGCTGATTAATAGCTCAAATGAAGATTAGTGCTCCTTTGCTTGGGGACCTGGCCAGCTTAGCAGAGGGGAACATCTGATTGAGGTAATTAAACAATGCTAATTACACTTCTTAATCAAACAGTTAATTATCATCAGGACCCTCGCTGGTTCAAGCGAATGCAAAATTATCTCACACTTTAACATAAAGATGCGATTACTCCTGCGACTCTCAGGGCGGCCGAAATCCATTTCCGGAAGCGTGGAATCTGAGGAGCACCCATCGAGTGGATGGAGAGGGCGGAGGAGAATTGAAGAGCAGACGTTTAACTCCAAGCATATTTTCATTATCGCGCCGACGCCGCTGCGAATTGCTAATGCGCATCTTTGCATCTTCAGAGAAAGCCTGGTGCGTGTTGCCAGGCAACATGCACATCATGTACAGAGAGGAAGAAGAAGAAGTGTGTGTGTGTGTGTGTGTGTGTTTGTGTGTGTGAGGGTACACGGTGTTTCATACACTGAGCTATTTTGCTTCACAGCTTGCGACTCCATCAAACATCATGTCTTATTATATTATATTATATTAAACTGAGGCTTAAAAAGACTAACAGTAACTACAGTCATTTAACTTCAATCGTTTGTTGGTTGAACTTCAATATAGAGGCGTGATCAAACATATTTAATATAAATATACATTTAATGTCCTTATAAAGCTTATAACAGGCCTTCACTTACCGTAATTACTGGTACCACCCCAGTAGGAAGTGCCCGGATTTATGCAGCTAATTTCACAGGTCACTTGCACTTCTCTCATTAAGGCTTATTAAGATGCTTATTACTGCAGTATGAAGCATATTAGGTGAAGTAAGCATTTTTCAGAATGCATAAGGACTGTATTAAGCTTAAATTATGAACAGTAAGTGAAGGCACTTTCTACAGCACTTGCTTATTACTAATTTATTAGGCATATTTTGAAGGCAATCATTGTAATAACACCATTAATAAGCCTTTCTAAGATGCTTATTACCACACCAAGAAGCAGAAGCCAGGGTGAATTGGTCATTTTCCAAAGCACCTGTAGTGTCCTGATGAATTTCCAGACTGCTATAATTAATAATTATAATATTTATTATATTTATTAGCTGCCAATTATGTATTATTTATTTTAATTAAGTAGTAAATGAAGTAAAGGACATTTGTAGAGCATTTTTACATCCTGATGCACAATGTCACTTCAGCACATTATAACACATTATAATATCTACTTTAATGTCCCCTAATCATAAACCTCACCCTCACCCTAACCTTAATCTCAACCCAAAAAGTAACAGTTTGAACATCTGTTATTAATGATGGCTCATTAAAAGCAGCATTATGAGAATTGGTATTTTGTGCTCCTGGGCTCCCCCTAAAAGTGGGCAGTGTAATTCAGTTTCACACCACAGCAGTAAATACAAATGGTGTATAGAGTGCCTCCTCATTTTTCTGGACAAGCTGAGAGCTCCAGAAGCAGCATCTGAAGGTGAAGTAGTATGTTGAGGCAGTGGTGGCTCAGTAGGTTAGACTGCTGGGTTAATGATCACAGGGTTGTGGGTTCAATTCCTTCTAAGATTGGCTTAGGTTAGAGCTCCAGGCTCGGCAGGCTGCCACTGTTGGGCCCTTGAGCAAGGCCCTTCGCCCTCTCTTGGTCTCGGTACACCTTCATAGGTCCTGTGGAGTCCATGCCTCAAATGATCAGATCTGTTGTGGAGATACGAAGGGACCTACTCAATATTAGGCAGTAGGTGGTACTAATGTTATGGCTGCTCAGTGTATAGGATTCCACTAATGTACACGAACATCATGTAAGGAGGAGAAAGGAGTGACATTAGTGTGTTAATGGACTCATTAAAATGATGAGCGGCTGGTGAAGGGGAATTAACGTAGCTGGAGAAGCAGAGGAACCGACAGATCAGCGGGGTTAAACAGTCCGGAACGCCGGCAGACCCGTCTGAAATCAGGGATGGCTGTGGAGAGATGCAGAAGCCGAGTGGAGGGATGGTTTCCGCTGCTGAAGGCAAATCAGGAGAAGCGGGCCACCGATTTTCCACACTTCTCCTGCTCCTCAACATGGATCTAAACAACCGCCGCACCTCCCACACAGTTGCTAGTTCAAGACCACGCTTCGTGATTAGCGTTTAGCCGAGTTTCAACAAGGCCTTCGCTTGAAGAACTCCCCGTGGCTAGGCATTAGCATTTATTTCCGAGTGAATTGTGTTCAGAGGAAATTTGGATCAGAGTCAAAATGTGATGCACTTGAGGTTATTAAGAGCTAGCGCTCCTCTCAGAGGCCTACCACACACAAACACACAGTGTACAAAAGTTTGTGGACACCCCTTTGAATGAATGCAGTCAGCTACTTTAAGCTGCACCCAGATGTGCAAATGCACACACAGCTTGTCTAGTCCCTGTAGAGAAGTACTGCCAATAGAATAGGACTCTCTGGAGAAGATGCCTAATGCCAGGCGTGAGCTAGAGGGGTATAAAGCCCCCCAGCAGCATTGAGCTGTGGAGCAGTGGAAGAACTGTGTTCCACCTCCATCCAGTACTTTCAGGAGGAGTTGAGGATGAGGTGGGGTGGTGCACATCCAACACCTTCACCTCATGAACAGTCGCTGAATGCAATCAAATCCCCACAGCAATGCTCCTCCAAAATCTGGACAGTAGAGACAGTAGAGTTACCCCATCAAACGCAGAATCAATCTCAGAAGAAACAATGAACGAGCAGGTGTCCCAATACTTTTGTCCACACGTACACACAGTGTGCCGAGTGGCAATCTGGCCACGTCTCATCCGTCACTCGAGTCTGAGCGGCGAGGGATGTGTGCAGATTGCTGGAAGCTGTCCAGATTAATTATAAGGTGTGTGAGAATCCGTTTAGCTGACTAGCCGGCTAGCATTTGTTACCTTCCCGTGACAGGGATGCTAGCGCTCTTGGGCCCGGCCCACCCGGAGTTCAAGAAACCGCAGGTGCTTCATGATTTATGGAAGATCATTTCAGACGCTATCTGCTGAATCTATAAACAACGTTGATCAATCTCTCCTAGTCCCACAAATGGCTGCCAGTTTGAAGTATGCCATGCTATTAGCATAGAGACGCCAGCTAATAACATGAATCATGGCCTTAAGAGATTAGCGGAGAGGATTGGGAGTGAAATTGATTTCTTTTTGTAGAATAAAAAGAACGAGGCCACGTGTACAGCACCAATAATGACCTAAGGCCCCAGGTTTGCTTCCTTGAGACGCCATTATCCCATAATCTACATCATTATCTCTCCTAGCTGGAACTGAGCTACTCCCCTACAGTGGAGTACAGTGGAATGGGGGGACTTTAACAAATGTGTTTTCTACTTACTGCACAATACCAGACAAAACTACATTCTGAGTAATAAATATTCCCTTTTTACTATTTACCATCTAATAAATAAATAAATACATAAATACAAACAATTGATGTGCTTTACAATAAATTAAGAACTGAATAATTTCTTCTATGAAGCCCTAAAACCACTCATATCGAGTATAAGCTCTAAAAACATTAATATCCAGTATGAAGCTCTATAAACATTAATATCCAGTATGAAGTTCTAATGACATTAATACCCAGTATGAAGCTCTAATAGCATTAATATCCAGTATGAAGCTCTAAAAACATTAATATCCAGTATGAAGCTCTATAAACATTAACATCCAGAATGAAGTTCTAATGACATTAATATCCAGTATGAAACTCTAATAACATTAATATCCAGTGTGAAGCTCTAATAACATTAATATCCAGTATGAAGCACTAATAACATTAATATCCAGTATGAAGCTCTAATAACATTGATATCCAGTATGAAGTTCTAATAGCATTAACATCCAGTATGAAGCTCTAATAACATTATTATCCAGTATGAAGCTCTAATAACATTAATATCCAGTATGAAGCTCTAATAGCATTAATATCCAGTATGAAGCTCTAATAACATTAATATCCAGTATGAAGTTCTAATAACATTAATTTCCAGAATACTTTGTGTTTCATAATTGGAGATAAAATTCTTGTGGATAAATCCTGATACACAAAATCATAAAGTACTTTAATTTGAGTATTTTTATCTTATTCACATGTTCACAAATTTATTAGCTAAAAAAATATTAGCTAAAAAAATAGCTAAAAAACCCTCATAATTACATTTTTATTTTAAAATGAAGGTTCTTTATTAATGAAAACACATCACATCTCCATTCCAGAAATGCGGTTCTTCCCTGGGATCCCTTAAAGAACCTTTTGTAGCACCTTTTGTAGAGTGTAGATTGAAACAGATGTACCCAAACTTTAGACTGACAGCTAGCGTACCCAACGTTTGTGAGTCCCACCACTCTGATGCATTCTGGGCACTCTGCATGTTGTGTTTGGCTGAAGGAGGTGAGGGAGGTGAGAAAGCTGGAGGCTGGAGCTGGACACGGCCTCCGTTCAGGAGAGACAAATGAAACATAATTGAGTCTCGGCCTGGAAATACGGCTCCGTGGAAAAGCAGCCGTCATCCCGAATACTGATCAGCGGGATTGTGATTGACAGGCAATAACGTTAAACAAACCCCCAAAGCGCAGAGGAACCCATCAGGGGAGCAGGAGAACATGCAAATTGCTAAACAGACAGATAGCGAGTCCAGAATCTAGGGAGGAAATCTAGAAGAGGCTGAAGTGCGTCCGACTCCTGGGACAGCGCTCCACAAATGAGCATGCTGTTAGTGGTTTTCTGACAGGATTCTCAGGCTACTGCACCCTCCATGTCCAATTACTTTCTGAAAGCCTTTATAATCTGAATGGAAGTGTGTATGAGGCTGCAGTCTTCCACATGCCGAGATCATCTGGGGAGCTGCTTCTATAGACAGCCTTCCCATCTGGATTAGGAATGTGATTGAAATGCATGTCAGGTGGGAAGCTGGAGGCAAATAGTGCTTTGTAGAACTGTCCCAATCCAATCGGTCCAAATCCAGACATATTTCAATAGATTGGGTATTGGCTATTTTCAAAGGTGTGAAAAGCATTAACATTCATTCCTCAGTTGGAAGTGAGTGGAGATACTAGGTTTTAAAAGACTTCTTTTAAACGTGTGTGTGTGTGTGTGTGTGTGTGTGTGTGTGTGATATGCTTAGTGCATTGGTATAAAATGTATAATATAAAAAGCATATTATTATTTAAGAATGTAAAAGTATATTATATCAAGGGTCACTATATGGACAAAAGTATTGGGACACGCTAATACAGCGTTTCTTCTGAAATCAAAGGTATTTGATTTTTTGCTGGAGTACTGTCCAGGGAACAAAGCTTTCCAGTAGATTTTTGAGAAGCATTGCTGTGAGGATTTGATTGCATTCAGTGACGTTGGATGATGATCACCACCCCACCTCTTCATCCCTAACTCCCCAACTCATCCCCTTTCAAAAGTACGGGATGGAGCTCCACCACCATCATTCCAGAGAACACGGCTCTTCCACTGCTCCACAGCTCCTCAATACTGGGGGTCTTTATACCCCTCTAGCCCCACGCCTGGCATTATTAGGCAGCATGGAGCCGATAGGTTCATGATGTTGATCTGCTCCAGGGAGTCCTATTGTATTGGCAGTACGTCTCTACAGGGACTAGACAAGCTGTGTTTGTGTGTGTGCATTTGTACATCTGTGTCAGCAATGGGCGCAACTCAAAGTAGCTGAATGCATTCATTAGAAGGGGTGTCCACAAACTTATGGACATGCAGTGTACGACACAGAGAGCTTATTAGTCTCGCCAGGCCCTCTGTGATCCTGTACTCAGTCCGGTGCTCGGTGCGAGACACGCCAGTAACAAGACTACAATGTATTTGTGCTTGCGAGGGGAAAGAAGCCCTCCTGCTCGTCCTCACACACCACTGAGCCTCTGCTTGCGACACACAGGGCTCATTGAGTCTTTTATTGTTATTCAGAGGAAATTGAAGCAGCCTGCAAATTAATTAGCTCACTCGAGCTTCACACGGAGAAGTGCACATAGCGTCTGTGTGCAGCCGAGCAGCAGAACGGCTTTCGCGAACGAGCCGGGCGTCCGGGCCAGCTGCTTCTCAGAGAATACAGTGAGGACAAACTCTGAACATCAAACGTCGCTGTCTTTTGAAGTTTTTAGGCTTGTGTTAAATTTAATTAAGACATTAGGAAACAATACAGTCTTGTTATCATACAATAGTCATTTGCTAATTAAAATATGTCAATATTCAGCTCATACTTTATTTCTAGGCAAAAAAGAACAATCACAGGAGACAGGGAAGAACGCCACGGCAACCCCATTAATAATAAACTGACACCCCCTAATAAATTGTCGCGGCCGAATAATGAGAGATCAGTAGCTGGAAGTGAGAAACCGTGCACCTCAGACACTGCTGTTCCTCCTTCAGAAGAACCTCCAGCAGAACCAGAACAGAGCTGGAAAACAGGCCGATTCCAAACCCTCAAAACTGTTACATCACAGTCTCGACTCTTTATATATGTACACACAGCAGTTACGTAAACCCCGCCCACTAAGTGAATGGGGGCAAGGCGTGAAGCTAACCGGCTGCTATCTCTTCTGGACTACAGTCTCTTCAGCTTGCTAACAGCACATCACTACAGTGAGGGGATACAGCGAGAGGACAGCAGCACTGTCCAGTAAGACTCGGGAGTAACTACGGTGGCTTTGTTACAGTGTAAAAACTATGCTATTTAATGGGTGTCCAATCAGAGCAGAGCTTGGTTGGTTGATGTCAGTGAGCAACTTCGCTGTTTTTATAGTCTATATAATTTCCATATATATATATATATTTATGAACTAAGTGAACTAGTGAACTAAGGGCAGTGAGTACACACACACCCAGAGCGGTGGGCAGCCAACTCCAGCGCCTGGAGAGGGTGAAGGGCCTTGCTCAAGGAGTCCAACTGCCCAACAGTGGCAGCTTGCCAAGCCTGGAAATCAAACCCACAACCCTGTTATCAATAGCCCAGTGCTCTAACCGCTGAGCCACCACTGCCCACTATATATATATATATATATATATATATATATATTGGCTGCCCACCGCTCTGGGTGTGTGTGTACTCACTGCCCTTAGTTCACTAGTGTGTGTGTGTTAATGGGTTAAATGCAGAGGACACATTTTGCTGTACATAGTACAGTGACATATATGTGCACCTTTACCTTTTATATATATATATATATATATATATATATATATATATATATATATACAGTATAACAGCAGTATATAACATATAACTGTCCATATATATAGAAATACATACACATATATAAATGTAGTATATATACTCTGTCCAATCACTGTTGTTTTTACTAATTCCACTCATTTTGACGGTTCCCCACTATTTTGCACTTTTCTCCATTTAATTCTTTTATTACTTGTTTCATAAAAACAAACATCTGTTACATACATACATACATACACATATATAAATGTAGTATATATAGTCTAACTGTCCGATCACTGTTGTTTTTACTAATTCCACTCATTTTGACGGAAACTTTTCTTCTATTACTTGTTTCATAAAAACAAAAGTCTCTTACAACTGAAAGTTCTGAAATGTGGATCCTTTGATTTAGGGTGAAGCAGAGCAGTGAAGTTCATGTAAAGAAGTGAAGAAGTGTGAGAGTGCTTTAAAGAAGCTTCATAGGTTCCCTCTTGTGAGTCTTGGTTCCCAAGGTTTCTTCCTTCCTCCAGCTCTGGAGATATCAGAGCTTGTTCCCTATTGCTTTAGGTAGTTGTTTTTTCCCAGTTCAAACAAATATAGCTTTTCTTTCACATAAAGCCTCAGTGGGGGAGCTCTCCTGTCTGCTATTCTGTGGTGGAATTAGTTGCTTCCACCTGTCTCCTCCGAGGCGTAGCGCTGCTCTGATCTTTCAGGAAAAGTCTAATTAAGAGCTTCCTACGAAAACAGAAGCCCACCAGTAAGACTGCCTCACATACGGCCTGAAATCATCAGACTGGTCATCAGCAGAGACCTGCCTCCCCGGGTCTTCTTCTCTGAACTCTGAAATTAGAGCGACCCTCTGAGAACGTCAGCAGCCCTGATCACCGTGTGAAGACTTCAGAACGAACTGACAATGTAAACAAACAACCCATCACAAATAACTGATCCCTGTGTACTTTACTGAGGACCTGCAGGAAAGAGGAATCTCACTACTCATTACTTTACTTCTGCATTACTCTGTAAAACCCGCGCACATCTGCAGCAGCCAACCAGCGTCCTCCCAGATCTTCATATTTATTTATTTCATTTAAATAATTTATTTATATTTTTTATTCCCAATTTTATTCCCAGTTCCCCCATCACTAGCAATGCCTTCAACACTAGGAGGGTGAAGGCTACCACGGGTACTAGCTGTACCTACAGTAAGTTTAAACTTAAGCAAAGTATAACATAATAATCTACTAAGCACACATTTATGCATTACTTTTTTAACTATATATATATATATTTTTTTTTTATTAAATATTAAATATATTAAAATAAAATAAAATAAAATAAAATAATCCTTTTTTAGTCCCACAGTGGGGACATTCTCAGTGTCAGCAGAAAAGGGATTGCAAGACACTCGTAGATAAATTACCACTATATACACAATATAAATAATAGAAGTAAAAAGCAATAACAATATTATTTACTGATTATTTACAGGTAATTGCAAATGACTCTTAATTGCACGTGATCTCTATTCCCTGAACATGTGTGTGTAGTTTAAAATGTAATAAAAAGAGGAAAGGCCCACCTCTAGTAGTAGACTATTCAATGTCAGTTATAGATTTAATGTTATTTATGTAGGTCAAAATTGGTCCCCAAATAGATTTTTTTTAGAATTTGTTCCTGGATCCCTGGATATTTTATTTTATAAACTGTATAAATTGCATCAGATCTCTAAGATTTATGCATTACTAAACATTAGCTGTAATTATTTCTAATTAGTTCTAAACTTTTGTAAGTCGCTCTGGATAAAAGCGTCTGCTAAATGCCTTAAATGTAATGTAAATGTAAAGTTGGGATAACAAATGCTCAGACCTATCAAACCTATTTACCACCCTGTTATTTTACCCCAGAATGAAACACACTGATTTCTTTATTTTATTTTTGAAGGTTTTGAGATAAATTGATGAGCTCTGCTTTTCCTGGCTGGGTTGTGTCACTGCAATGGTTAACATTAGCCATGTAGCATAGCTAGGGTTGTGGTCAAGACTACTAGGCCAGAGTCTTAGTCAAGACCAAGACCAAGACTATTTGTTGATCACTCTCATTGTGAAGCATTGGCAGCTCAGTCCGTTGTCCACCGAGCGGCTCTCTGTCTTTGCCCACCTTGATGTCGGCCCTTGCTTTGCTCCTCTGGACCTCCCATTATTCTGTTTGGTTAGCCTGGTTGCGTTAGCTCTTTCCGGTTCTCGCCTCTTGCCATGTGTTTGACCTTTCTGACAATGCATTTGACAATGAAACCCATCATTTTACATTGAAAACACAGTCTTTCTATCTGCCCTTAAAACCAGCCATCTGAGCCATCATGGAGAGGAATGGTCAGATGCTGGAAGCATGCCAGCACCCGACAACTCCGATCACTGCCCGATTTCTCAGTGCAACCTTAAATCACTGATTAAGGACCCTTTCAATGATTTAATGGATAATTAATATAGCACTGAGAGTGCGAGGAGGCCTAAACACTCACAGTTTGATAAGCTAGACACTCCTGACCCGTCCGTTGTTGATCTTAGCAAACCTGGAGCTTCACGTTCCCTCACTGGGTTCTGCTCAACAGCAGCTCTACTGCTTCTGGAAGCTGGAGAACTGGAACCACCTAAACCTGATGGGTTCTGAACTGGAGTTCACTCAGCATTGCAGCCTCAAACACAGCAACACCAGTTGACCTGTTGACCTAGTGGAAAGGCTTTCACAGTGGTGCAGCTTGTACTACTGATAGTAAGTGCTAGTGCCCCCTACTGGACCTGGCAGAGAACCACTACATAGACCACTATATAGAATCAGCTCCTCACTGCTGATCTATCCCAGCATCCATGTTTGTGAATATTCTGATTTAGTCCATTGTATGGCTTTCGGCCTCACCGCTGGGACTGGATTCGAGCGTGGTGTTGTATTGTGCTCACTGGATGCTGAAATGTTGGCAGTAAATAAGGACATGTCTGGATTAAAGTGGGGTTTCGGGACCCAGCGGTACACACCACAGGGGCTAGAAAAGGACACTACCTCTGTATAAGCCCCCACATTCATCTGCTGTGGAGCAAATTGGCTGCCACTGGGGTCGTCCGCCCCATCCCGCTGGAAATGAGGACTGAGGCGGCTCAGACGGGCTTGTCAATTTGGGCCTGATAGTGGGGGGATGTGCTTCTTTCTCCAATGTGCTTCAATCCTCCCCAACTATTAGAGTAAAGTCCATCCACACAGAGCCCGCAGAAATGGGTTAAACACAGCCCTGTCACTGCACAGCCTTATGGGTTCCTTTCAAATCCCATTCACCCTAATGAGAGACTGTAGCTCCTCCTCCTCAGCGTATATCACAATACCTACATTTAGAGCGTTATTAATATTCATCCTAATGAGAGACTGTAGCTCCGCCTCATCAGTGTATATCACAATACCTACATTTAGAGCGTTATTAATATTCACCCTAATGAGAGACTGTAGCTCCGCCTCCTCAGTGTATATCACAATACCTACATTTAGAGCGTTATTAATATTCACCCTAATGAGAGACTGTAGCTCCGCCTCCTCAGTGTATATCACAATACCTACATTTAGAGCGTTATTAATATTCACCCTAATGAGAGACTGTAGCTCCGCCTCCTCAGTGTATATCACAATACCTACATTTAGAGCGTTATTAATATTCACCCTAATGAGAGACTGTAGCTCCTCCTCCTCAGTGTATATCACAATACCTACATTTAGAGCGTTATTAATATTCACCCTAATGAGAGACTGTAGCTCCGCCTCCATGTTTTTTCACAAGTCCTCCATAAAAGAGAAACCAGTGTTTTATTCTGAGGTAAAATAACAGGGTGGTAAATTAGCTTGTTAACGATTTCTGAACATTTGTTACATTTGTGTAATGTTCATTAATAAAGCACAAATTAGCATGTTGCTAACTGCAGGCCTCTTCGTTTTCGTGGACAGACGTACGTTAGCATAGCATGTTAATAATAAATCAGCAGGAAGTCTGAGCCCTTAAAGATTACTGAGTGAATAGCACAGCTGCAGGTAATGGGGTAAAAGCAGCCCCAGCTTTGCTCCGGTCTGGCCGAGGATGAGGAAGATGAAGAGGTTATATTAGTGGCGAAAGCGGATGGGTTTGTTTTATTAGAGCGCTCGTTCTCCTCAGCGTATCTGTCAGCAGAATTTTCTCTTCACTCAGATGAATGCTCCCCGTCTTCATTATCTCACTCTGGAGCTGGAAGCAGAGGCCGAGTTACGCTAAGCGGGTGTAAATAGTTAGCAGTGTAATCGCAGGGGCCTTTTGTGGGCTTTGTCTAAACGGACTGCACAGCTCGCTGCCCGTCACACCGGCGCCGCTCCTACCGTCCTGATTTGTGCAAAACCCATTTACCTGACAAGCCTCCTGCATTAAATGAGACGAATGGCTTCATTCAGGTGCCATGCTTGTCGTCTTTGTAAATAAAGACGGTAAATAATTACGGCAGTGAGGTTCTGCTGTGTTCAGCTCCGTCCACACAGTCACTGCTGTTTAAATGTGAGGCTCACAGTCTCAGTCATCACCATCACCACTGCAAAGTCACGCTGTGAGAAACAGGTGGAGAAAATGCAACTGTAAAGTCAGGCCGGTTCAGACTGATTACTCAGCGTTTTTTGAGTTGATTCTGAGTTCAGAGTATAAAGCTGCTATAAAGGGTTTTCTTGAGCAATGCCATAAAGCGGAGGTGGGCAACAGGGGCCAGGGCCGGGGCTCAGCCCAGTATGCTGAGTTCCCTTGAATAGGACGACTAAACCTGGCAATTAACAGGGGAGCTGAGTCAGGAGTGCAGGAGTGCTGATGGAACCACTTTTGGTTCCATAAAGAACCACTTTTCTTAAAAAGCAATATGAGCAGGAAGAACCTTTTAGTTAGTAAAGAACCTTTTCATTTAATTCCTTAATCTAAGGTTCTTTATGCATTTGTTTATAGAAAAAAGGCTCTTTATGGAACCGACACTGGTTCTGCTATGGCATCGCTTGATGAGCCCTTCATAGCACCTTTATTTTTAAGAATGGATTTTTAGTTTCTAATAAAATAAGGTGCCACAAAAAAGGTTCTTTGAGGGGATGCCATGGAAGAACCATTTTTGTTAAGAAGTGTTGGAGGAACAAACCTTTAAATGTTTTTTCTGTGGAACTGCTCAAAAGACCATTTTTATTTTAAGGACTGTATGAATTAAAATGGTTCTTTAAATGTTTATGGTTTTATGTAACCATTACATTTACTAAAGAACCCTTAAGAACCATTTTAAGCATAACAGTGAAGCCATTAACCATTTAAAAGTTGTTATTTTTTCTTTGTAAATAGAACCACTGGAAAGACAAAATGAATCTATTATATATTAACGTGTTTTATATATATATATATATCAAGCAAAAAAAGTTCTATATAGTGGTAAAATAGTGGTTCTCTGGCTCTTTTTGGTATACAACCAGTTTAAAAAGACTGTGTACAACCAAAAGTGTGAAACGTATTGACATTCATCACTCATGTAGAAGTGAGTGGAGATACGAGGGTTTAAAAGACTTCTATAGAAGCTGAATCAGAATCAGAATCAGAATCAAAATCTCTTTATTTCACCAAGTCTTGGTGAGAGCAACACGTATGACAAGTAACAAACACAGAACACAGATTATTTACAGTCTTAAACTAAAGGAAAATGACACTAAACAATAAATAGGGTAGGGGATAAATTAAAAAAGTAAAAAGTACTAAGGTAATAAAGAGCTGAAAATATTTTTACAGAAAAGAACATCTGTACAGGTGTGCAAATAGTCATAGTGCAAAATAGGCAGAGTGCAAAATAGCTGAAGTATCAACTGAAGCTTTTTACTCCAGTAAAAGTGTAAAAGTACTGGTTTCTTACTACTGAAGCTTAGGCCGCACCACAGGGGTCTATAGTGCACTACAGTGCATGGATCTCTTATAAACCAATAGGGAGTCAGAATGGTGTCTTTTTATACTTCTCATCCAATCAGGATCAGACTCACACTTTCCTGATGGAGAGATTTATCTGGAGAGGGTTCCAAATGAAGTAGTGTGCGTTGGGCCTTTGAGGCAGTTTGAGGAGTTAAAGTAAATGAAAAAAAAAACATTCCAGAAATGTATCCGGACAGGCTGGCGAATTGCGAAATGGTTATAATGCATCAACAAAGCTCCGGGGAGAACCGAGAGAGCCGCGGCGCAACGCTTAATAATCATAAACCTAGATAAAACAGCATTGCTCTGCGGGGAACTTTTACACGCTCGTCGTTAAAATCTAATTTGATGGAAAATTGCCTCAACGACTGGTGCTTTGGTCCTCCCCCACCACCCCCCACCAACCCCCCCAGCCCCATCTGAGAAGTCTAACCGCTGTGGACGGCGGATGGGGCTCTGCGGAGTGGGATTACTCCAGTAAAGCGACATGCTGGAAGCGTCCCACTGCATGGGCCGTGGAGTCATTTCCATTTTGAGAGCTTTCTTTTATTGCTCGCTTTGTTTTCCGCCATGCTCCTTTACCTCCCAACGCAGACTCGCGTGCTGAGGCTGGATTACAGAACGTACGTCTGAGGGCTTTGTAACAATCTGCCAGTCAACCAGATCCTCAAACTGTCTGTGATAACAGCAGCCATGTGCGGTTACTGTTCTGGATGATGGCAATAAAATCTCTACCAAATTGGTGCTACCAACGGCCTAGAGGGGTATTATAAAGCCCCCCAGCATTGAGCTGTGGAGCAGTGGAAGAGCTGTGTTCTCTGGAGTGATGGTGATGGAGCTCCATTCAGTATTTTACTAAAGTTGGGGATGCTGAGGTTGGTGGTGATCATTGACCATTGACCTCACTAACGCTTTTGCAATCAAATCCTCACAGCAATGCTTCTCCTCCAGAATCTAGTAGAAAGTCTTCTTCTCTGGACAGTAGAGACAGTTACTCCAACAAAAAAGGCAGGATACACTCTTTTAATAGCCTTGATTTCAGAAGAAACAGGGAATGAGCAGGCATCCCAATACTTTTGTCCATGTAGTGTATGTTTGTATATGTTAATATATGGCTGAAATATGACTCACGTTTCAAAATGTGACTAATATATTGAACAGCCATAACATTAATACCACCTTATTGACTCACTGTCCAGTCTATCAGCTCCACTGACCGTATAAGAGCACTGTGTAGTTCTATAATTCTACACTGTAGTCCATCTGTTTCCGTTCTTCAGTACTCAGGACCCCTCAGGACTGACCACCACAAAGCAGATGGGTCATCTCTGTATGGTAATCCCTAACGACTCGGGTGGGGGGCTTTACTTTTGAATGGAAGATGCACTGTGAGCTCCTCACACTGCCTACTTCTGTCCCTGGTGGGACAACCAGGGGTCATCACTCTCATCCGCATGGGTCCGGTCAGGCTAAGCGTAAATAATCACACCGGAATGACAGGACGATGCTGCTCTGAACTCTGAGCCATCCTTTCCACTTGTTCACCTTCTCTCCACTAATCCCTCGCTCTTCCTGAGCATTAGCAGCCCCCAGCCTGAGCTCACACAGCCCTAATGACCGCCATTGAGATTCAGCGTTTGTCTTTCCTGACCAATACAAACACCATTCTTTACGCTCACACTAACCAAATAAGCCCCGGCTAATCGCCA